>NC_071283.1:15494626-15509626 GCF_023375685.1 Ictalurus furcatus | reverse complement strand
TCATATGCAAAAGTGTTTGCCCATGTGATGTCACAGATCCTGTCCCATCCACAGCCGTCTTTGGAGCTCGGTTAAAGAAATCATCTTTCTTTTTTTTTTTGTACAGGGGAGAACGTATTAAGCTGTGAAACTTGCAGGAGGTTTTAACGGTACAATGACCTCTTGTATCAAAAGATCAAGAAAAATTTGACTTCCCCTTTTAACGATTCCACATATATGTTAATAAAGTTAGAACAGATTGAAAAAAAGCCAGCAGTTGAAGCTTTTCTTATGACTTCACAAATGAAACTGCTCTGGATTTATTTATTTATTTATTTATTTATCTATTTATTTATTTTATTATCCGTGAGGTGTGATGGGAGAAGCGGTTTTGCTGACAGGTTAACAACAAAACTTAACAAAGACATGTTTGTTGTTGCTCTCTCTCTCGCTCTCGCTCTCTCCCTCTGTCTCTCTCTCTCTCTCTCTCTCTGTCTCTCCGTATGACGTCTCTCTTCTTTGTCAGTATGCAGTACGTTATTTTCCCCTCTTGCCAGGAGGTTCTTGTGTCCCCAGTCTAAATAAAGCTTTGTTGATGTAACGTGTCTGGGTCTTTTTAAGGAAGTCTGTGGGAGGCCCTGTAGCGTTATTATTGTCAGCTCAAAACAAGTCTCCTTTAATCCTGCACCTTCACACTCCCAGTTGCTCCCCTTCAACCTGTTGTAATTCATTTTCCAAACAAGACTCGGTTGACTGGAGCGACTTGAACAACAAACGTTGTTTAAAAGAAGAAAGGAGAAGTAACACGCAGCGGTGTTTTGTTGCAGACGTTTCCCTCGGCGCTCGGGCCCCGTAATTGGTTGCGATGTTAATCTTGGGCAGATTAAAGCAAGGCGGCGAGCGCGGTCCTCCGGTGGGTGAGGTGGAGGTGGAGGAGAACACCTCCACTCTGTGTATTATTATTATTAAAGCAATTCTGATTAGCTGTGAAAGAGAACAAAAGGCTGGAGTATTAATGCTAATTGAGCTCTCTCTGTGCGCGCGACGATCCACCGCTGGGGGTCTAATTAATGCTCCACTTGTTTAGATTGACGTGCTGGAGAACTGCACGGGAAGGTGAACTCCAGACTTCATCTGAGTCAAGGACGAGTTGAGATTTCGGTAGAAGGTTACTATGTACTTGCGTCTGCTTATTTTCCGCTGGACACCGAGGGACTACCGAGCGAACCGAACAGGGGTGTGTGGGTGGAGCTAGAAAAGCAGCAGTGATGTTTGTTGGTGAATGAGAGCTTTTAGCCGTACTCATGTTCGATGCACGTGACTCTTTGAGGGTTTTGGCTGGATGCGCGTCGTGATGATGTCACATGACTCATCTCGGCCCAAATCTGTGGTAATTTTGAAAAATTGCAAGCTCCTTCGAATATTGCAGAGTTTGCTTGGTTTTGCATTGATTTCTGAGATTGCTGAAATCCTGTAGGGACTGATTTAACACCACTGTTATTCAGAATGAAACGCTGACCGTTAGACGAGGGCAGAAAAAACAGTGGATGTCTCCAACCGCCAAACGTATCGATCCATCAGTCGGCACAAGCCCGGCCCAGCAGCTAATCAGCTCGGACGTGACCAATTACCCCGAGCTGAAGCGGGGGTCGTGTGTGGTGGTGTAGAGAAGCCTCGATCGGCTCACGCTCATCACCACGCATTGTTCACACTCATATTTTACACCGGGGATGGAATTTATTTTTTGAGCAAAGAAAAAAAAATCCGATGAGTTTTAGAATGGCGGGAAAAAGCAATTTGGCCTCGTACGGCAATCAATTAAGGTTTCTGTGCGGATTTACTGCACTTAGATTGGATCTTGAGTGCCTGGAGAGGTATTATGCTCAATGGCCTCTTGTATAAATAATAGTGAAATGCTGTGTGTTTTATATATAAAAATAAATAAATAAAGGAAGTAAAAGAAGAAACACTGCTGAGGATCCGAGTTTTCTCAGCCACTTACCGCTGAATATTAAAATATTCAGTTCCAGTTTCCCCTCGGAGCTGATCTCAGTTCTGTAACGCACGAACACGCTTTAGTTAAAGTAATTACATCTTTGGAATTGTACTTAATTGTGTGTGTGTGTGTGTGTGTGTGTGTGTGTGTGTGTGTGTGTATAGGGTGCTAACATTAAACCGGTGGTGTCGTTTATCGCCGGGCTCACGGCGCCCCCCGGCAGGAGGATGGGTCACGCCGGTGCCATCATTGCAGGAGGAAAGGGCGGGGCTAAAGAGAAGATCGCCGCCCTGCAGTCCGCCGGCGTGGTGGTCAGCATGTCCCCCGCCCAGCTGGGAAGTACCATGCTCAAGGTGAGACTGGAACGCGCTACATCACTTAGGATTCCACTAGATTTTTACATCCGACCTCGCTGTATTTATTCTGCGTGAATTATTATTAAAACTCCAATAACCTTCACATTTAATATAACGAACCGTTACAACATTAACATCAACAGCAGTCACTCACCCACCTGCAGACTCCGCTATCAACACCGGAGCTCCTTATCGGGAACAACATCGATCCTGAACGCGTATAAAGACTCTGTACTTAAGCTTACCTAATAGTTACATAAGGTACAAATAAATATATAGTTACATACTTCTTATTTATATTTTGAAAGCGACATAATTTTCCACTTTTTGCATTATATTATTATTATTGTTATTAAAACATGTTTATTTATTTAGTTATTTTAATATTTTTTATTGTTGTCATTGTTGTTATTATTATTATTATTATTATTATTATTATTATTATATAGATTTCTAAAAGCACCAAGATTGTTTTATTCATTTGTTTGTGTTTTCCTTCTTTCTTTCTTTCTTTCTTTTTCTTTTCTTTTATTTATCTAGTTATTTATTAATTTATTTCCTCACTTATCAATTTATCTACATTTGTTTATTTATTTATTTACCTAGCAATTTATTTATTTTTCTTTCTTTCTTTCTTTCTTTATGTTTAGAGTTAGAAACTATGATCAGATGTCATCATACAGTTAAAAAAAAAAAAAATTGAAGATTTTTTTTATTATTAGAAAAATAAATGAATTAAGCAGTTAAAAAGGTCACCTGTAGCTAATCCATGGTGGCTTTTTTGATGGTGAGTGAAAGCGAGTTTTGAGGAAACAGGAAACGAGAAACATCTTTATCTCATCTTTTAGTTTTTTAACAGGAAGGATAAAAAAGAGACGGCGCGTATTAAACCCATTCATCATTCCGCTCCTTCGTTATGAGCGGCTGTGAACGCTGCGAGTTCCAGTGCATCGATAGCGTCTCGCTCAATTTCTCCACTCCTCTCCGGCGTCTGATCGGTAAACATAGCGAGGATGATGAAAACGGCTTTCCCCGTTATTTATTTAGCGGCTCCTCGTCCTCGTACATCTCTCCTAATCTCATTGGCCGGGTTAATCTCCGCAAAACAGCGCCGTGTGCTAATAACGGGAACGCATTACCAACGCATTCAGTTAGATTCATCTTAATTATGTGTTTGTCTCTCTCTCTCTCTCACACACACACACACACACACACACACACACACACACACACACACACACACAAACACATTCACCACACACTCTCTCACACACACACACACACACACACACACACAAGCATCGACTTGCTGTAATTCCCTTTTGGAGTTTCTCTTGACCTATCTCTGATTATGTGCTTGCAGTAATGACGCCCTTTATCTCTGACCTCTCCACACACACACACACACACACACACACACACTTCTATAAACCGTAACCCATGTACCCACACTTCAGCTACAAATTCGGCATCAAAACCCGTCCATCGTCGCCCCGGTTGTTCCTCTGATGTCCCCTAGATGGCAGTAGAACCTCGCACGTTCTCAGATCCTCTCCATTTTCTATGCACCATACTCTCTTGTCCTGATAAATGCCATTTGCATAAGGGAATTCTCGACCGAAATGCACAATTCCACCCGAGCCAGTTGGGGGAAAATGTGTTTTCGGAAGCGTCTCGGCTCGCCCCGCAGCTGTTACTCTTACTAAATTGACTATGTAAATAACTGCACTGCAGCGTAATGGTCTCCAGTCATATCTCTCTCTCTCTCTCTCTCTCTCTCTCTCTCTCTCTCTCTGTCTTTTTCTGTGTCTTCACTCGTGCTCGGGAATCTAAAGCATTACACCAGAAGAGTCTCACTTTTATCCCGTGTGTACCTCAGGGATCGATGTTCAGTTTTATGTTGCATCAGAACGCCACTTTTTTTTTTTTCCTTTCTTTCTTTTTTTTTGTGTTCTTGGTGGAAAAAATGGACAACTCTAAATCTATACGACTCTTCCCTTAAAACCCTCAAATCACACCAAAACTTACCGTACAGCTGTCGATATTTTTTTTTGCCGTTATCACGCTGAAATGTGGAGAGACCCTGAAAAACCGGACATTTCCAAACAAAACTAAAACCCAGCCAGCGGAAAATTGGAAAAGCTGACTGCAGGATTGTCCTTCTGTAGGAGAATAATCCATGACGCAGACGTGTGAGGCTCCGGACATGAAGCACGTCCCGGAAGTGTTCTAATCCTCTTACGCTACAGCAGTTTACGGACGATTACCGTATATTTGTTTATTAAAGAACGTCACGTCGTACTTTTTAATCTGGTTAATGTTGTGGAACGTCAGCGAAAGAAGTTCTTGCTTGCATTAAACAGTCAAAAGTTTGTGTGTGTGTGTGTGTATTATAGCAGCTATAAACAGTCGTTCCCTTAGTTACACTTGGTTACACTTAGTTACAGCTTTGACTGCAAACTCCTTCCATAAATATTAAATAATAATACATTTTATTTTTAAAGAAGTCTAAGCGGATGTGGCGGGCCCGCCGTACAACTCGCTGCGAGTGAGCTGTTGCTATAGAAACCGTACCGCGTGAGAACCTGTGCGTTAATATAAACCTGTGATTTGCGGGTGAGTATGTGAGCAAGGAAACTTCAAGAATGTTTTTTGTTTTGTTTTTCTGTCCTGCGCAGGAATTCGAGAAGAGGAAGATGCTGTAACGTGGACGAGTCTTGTCGATGCCACAGCAGTGTTTATGGTTTTTTTTTTGTTTTTTTTTCCTCCAGTCTTGAATCTCCATCTTCTGGAGAATTTTCCAGAACCAGATTGTTCTTTTATCGCAGTGAGATATCCAACGGTAACGTGAAGTTATAACCGTTAACGTTAAGGTTAACGTCGCAGGTGAGCGAAGGGGTGGTGTGCGTTACCTCCGTCTCCATCTCTACCTCCACCTCCATCTCGTCCATCATCAGTCTCATTACTGCAGAAATATATAATATAACTCAATTTCCTGCACTTCCTCCTCAGTGTGACGAGTTTTGTTCTTTCACTTGTGGGGACGTGTCGAGGCATCACTAGTTTTCACGTGAATCCGTCTCCGTTCCTGTTTCCTCACCACACGAGTCAGAAAACAGTTTGATACAGTTGAGAAAAGCTTGAAGCTCGAATTTAAATCGCTGGAGAACACACCAGCTCTCGCTTTGATCGCTCCGGGACGCTCTGCCGTACCGTCTGTATATTTATCCAATTCCACAGCCGTCTCTGAACTTATTCGTCAGCTCACGAGGCCATTCAGCAGCGTCACTCGCGCTCGCTCTCAATTCCAACCAATTTGGAGTGTGTTATTGAAAATGGCCGCCTCGTGCCCCGTGTGTTAGAGGCTTTTAGAACGCCTCTGCGCTCTCACGTACGTGTTTATTAATTCTGACACGCCGCACTGCCACAGATTGTATCTTTCCCTCTTAATGACATGCATTCACCATTCTTTTTTTTTTCTCTCTCTCTTTCTTTCTTTTTTCTTTTCTATTCCTCCGCGGAGGAATGAATGCGCCGGTTCGATCTTTGCCAGGCGCGTTTTCGAAAACCACTCATCAAAATGTCAACGGAAAAAAAAAATTCAGAACATCTGAAAATCAAATTTGCCGAACTACGATAACAATCAGACGTCCACAATATTCACGGGGTGTTATTGTCTCCTCTCTGCGCTGAAAGACACGAGCTTTGATTTATAGAGAACGGATAAATAATGGCCTGTAATAATGATGTGATGTGGCATTTTAATACGAGTGTAAGATGGGGGGGTGGGGGGGCGGGTGTTGGTTTTCTGTCCTTTTGTCCAAGGAAGAAAGTGATTAAAAAGCTGATTGTGGTGGAAGCAGGAACCCCGACTCAACCATGCTTTAATTGTCGTGGAAGTGTGCAAAGAACCCTGTCATTCCACAGTATCAAAAAATCTGATTAAAGTGATTTAAAAACAAAAAAAATCTAGCTAATTGTGCCTAATGGAGAAATCTCAAATGAACAGAGTGTTTTCTGAAAAAAAAATATAATTATGGATGTTAAAAAAACAACAACAACCAAAAAACAGGTAAGTCATTGTGGTTGATGTGGACAAGACCCACGGACAGGGACAATTCAAAAACGTGGTCCAAAAGAAAAAAACAAAACAATTCAATTATTTCAATTATTATTGAACTAAAGAAGGTTAAACAAACAAACAAAAGATCAGATTCTGATCAAACATGGCATTAAAACTGAAATTGTAGCTCTATAGGAGGAATCTCCACAGCTCCAACTGTGGAATAAACCGCTTAAAATCATTAAAACCTGCTGTTTAAAGATCATCGTCACCTACTAAAGTGAAATTAGCGATCAGGAGAGTTCTAAGGCTTTTTCTCCCAGGTAAGTTTTGTGCAGGTGCTCAGAGATTATTGACTGTAACGCTGTAACGTGTTCTTCAGCGTGTCCTTCAGGAGGAACCAAGTAACACCAAGCAAGAACCGTGAACTATCCAAAGCGCACTCGAGGAACCCGTATATTACTGATATAAATAAGAAGTAAAATAATAATAATTTACTAATTTCTTTGTGGTGCAAATTTATTTGTAACATTTATAGGAATGAATTGTACTGTAGAGCCACTGATAATAAAAAGAGTATTAAAGAAGAGAGGAGAAACATTTACACCTTTTTAAAAAAGGGGTGAAATTTAAAAATATATATAGAAGAATTATTTTTCAGTCATTACCCAGTGAATCGCTCTGTACACTTTGCTTTCGGTGATGAAATGTAGTGTTATTTATGGAAAATGTCGAAATTGTGATCAGACGTGAGAATTCTGATCTCTTTCACGTCTGCACCGTGTTGGATCTCGGGTTTGTTCTAGAGCCGTGGTTCCTGCGGCCTTTCTTGAAATGAATCATTTATATAATTTATATGCAACACAAATGACGTGTCAAACTGTCCATTTAAAAAAAAAAAAAAAAAGGATGTCTTTAGACATACTGGTGAGTGCAACTTTTTAGCAATAATACATTTAGTACTTTGGGTTTCTTCATTACATTCAACAAATACTCTCGTCCAACATTTCCGTTCGTAATTTATGAATTGGTGTCTCATGAATATTTGATGTCTTCTCAGCTGTAACATGATTGGTTAAAGACTTTAAAGTGAAGTTGATAAATGTTTAGATTTAGTGTGGAATCTGACGTTAGCGTTGATTAACATGTTGCATTGATATGAGCTAGCTTTAAGCGTTTAAGGAGGTTATCTTTAGACGCACTTTAGCTGTATGAGCTAGATCATACTATACTGATTCTCCTTCAGGAAGGTTGAACTCGACCCTTCAGCCTTTCTTCTGTTAAAGAATTCATCCAACAAACATCACATGCCCTAATCGAGAAGTGTGTAAGGACAGGAACCGGGATTTAACCAATGGCTAAACCGTGATGCCACCAAAATGGCGTCTTCTTCACGACAATGCTGTTTAAAACCCCTTGTGTAAAGCTGTTTGGTACGGAGCACGAGTGCGTTCTCGGTTCTCTTCCTCCTCACATCTCGGCGTTATCTGTGTTTTTCCTGCAGCCGGCACTGCCACTGACTTCCTAATCAGCGTTTGAGGAATTAGCATAATTAACTTTGCCAGTGGAATGTGAGGCTTTATTTGTTTTCCAGCTCAGAGGGCTCCACTGTACCGCGTCGGCTAGAGATACCTTCCTGTCTCTTGTGGTTTTAAGCACCACAGCAACCAGAAGTTCATAACGTCAAAAAGTCCTGGCACAGATACAGCTACAAACTGGATTAATGTCAGCCAAAGCCTCAACACACAAAAGAGTCGGAACAAAGAGTCCCAAATTATTCTCAGGCTGTTTCCTGTAGGAAGAGTTTACATAGTACAGTGTGGTGCAGAGTTTAATATTAATAACCGCAGGATGATGTTAGGGTAAATCTAATGTGTTTAACCTTTCCACCTCAAAATAGCTGTGAGACAAGATAATACAGAAATAAATAAAATTGCACGTAAAATGAGATTAAATAGATGAAAAAAAAATAAAAAAAGATTTGTATGAATTAATTGCAGAATTCCTTTATTATTATGTCCATGCTGACCCCCTGTGCACCACTGAAATCTCCAACAATGGGCACATGAACATCAGAACTGTCCATGGAGCGATGGCAGAAGGTGGCCTGGTCTGATGAATCACGTTTTCTTTTACATCACGTGGACGACCGGGTGTGTGTGTTGCTTACCTGGGAAGAGGTGGCACCAGGATGCACTAAGGGAAGAAGGCAAGTTGGCAGCAGCAGTGTGATGCTCTGGGCAATGTTCTGCTGGGAAATCTTGGGTCCTGGTATTCATGTGGATGTTACTTTGACACGTCCCACCTACCTAAACACCGTTCCAGACCAAGTTCCCTAATGACAGTGACGTCTTTCAGCAGGATGACGCTCCCTGACACACTGCAAAAAATGGTTCAGGAACGGTTTGAGGAACATGACAAAGAGTTCATGGTGTTGACTCGGCCTCCAAATTCTCCAGATCTCAATCCGATCTAGCATCTGAGATGTTCTGGACAAACAAGTCCGATCCATAGAGGCCCCACCTCACAACTTACAGGACTTAAAGGATCTGCTGCAGACGTCTTGGTGCCAGAAACCACAGCACACCTTCAGAGGTCTCGTGGAGTCCATGCCTCGACGGGTCCGAGCTGTTCTGGTGGAACAAGGGGAGGAGGACCTACACAATATTACGACTGTTTTAATGTTAGTAAATTTTAAGTTAATAATGTAATGTGACATTTATTTCTTATTAAAATTAAGTTTTAACTTTTGTTAGATCTAGTCCTCTGTATTTTAGGCCGTTGTATAAAAATGGAAAATCATTTGAAGTGTTTGAATATCGGATCTTTTCATTTTTAAATGTCTTTTATTTTCATTTTACAGAAGTGGCCTTTGAACATGACTCACTCTGGTATTAGTCCGCACCGCTGCTCTCACATTACTGTTTAATTCGAAGCTGTTTAAGACCTGGAACATTTCCTGTGTCATTCCTGATGCTTAAATTAACACTGGTTTCTCTACAGCTTTGAAGAATAAGGGTCATTATACCTACATTACTGAAAACTTTCTTTTCTCTTTCCCGCTACTTTGGTCTGAGTTTTTTTTGGAAGCATTAAACCTAAGACATTGGAGGAATGTAACTACAGTAGAAATTAGACTCATTTGGGCCGTAATTGCTGTTCTCCTTCCAGTTTTTAATGGAACACCACTGAATGTGTGAAATAGATTGAGTTTAAATTAGCACAGTGGTGATAAAGGATGAAACATTGACCGTTCTGGCTACAGTACGCTTCCTCATAAGTTATTAATATTACCATGTTTGAGGAAAATGTTAGGAATAATTATTGATTCCTTTTCCAAGCCTGATTGCGTTGCAGTTGTCAGTGAGACCGGTTCATCACACATCTGATCTACTATATGGGTTTTTTTCCCCAGAACCTTTAATTGGTTCTTACTTTTCAGTTCAGGTTTTGTTTGTTTTGTGGTGTGTGTGTGTGTGTGTGTGTGTGTGTGTGTGTGTAGATTTCATACAGTAGATCCCATCTTCTGCAGCGTACGATCATGAGAACTGTGGGTTTAAGTGCCTTCTTCAAAATATTTCCCTGAACATCAGCTGTATGTCTCCATGATGTAGAAGATCTGCTACGAGGGTGAAAACTTTGCCTGCATTTAGATTTGGAATCTGAGTTTAGGCACAAAATGACCAAAGCTTAAGGTGCAATTCAATGACCATGATGAGGACATTGTTCTGATGCATGAACATAAAAGTAATAATAATAATAATATGTTTCATTTATGTAGACTTTCTCAATCTGAACATCCGGGAAGAACTCCTAGATCACGTTCTTGCCATACGCCAAGAGAAATTCTACGAAATTGAAAGGAAGTACTTTACTCCTGCCTGGTTTAATGCTCACAGATTGAACCCAGGAAGGTTCTTCAGTTGGTTCCCTGTGGAGGAACGCTTCAAGGTTCTACATGGAACTCTGAAACGAAATGTTTCCCTACATGAAACATTACATTTTTCAAGGCCGTCTTAACTTACACAAAGTCGAGTGAAGCGTTTTTCCCAATTAACTGGATTTTCATGGACACCACGTTTCATGTGTAAATGATCTCATGAACGATTTACACAAACGCAGAGCGATAACCGAGGTCTATCGATCGCATCATCGTCGCATTGCGCTCCTCTTTATCACCAATCTGATCTTACATCTCTCTCTCTCTCTCTCTCTCCACCTAATCACCTCCACTCGGATGGAGACAAGCCGAATGCAAAAGTAAGGCGTTTACGTGATCTCTCACTCAAACTTTTTTGGCTTGTTCCCCTGGTCATTTTTATTTCATAGCTTCTGGAATTAATGAGACAGACTAACTGTGAAAGGTCCGAGACGGAGTGCTAATACAGAATGAGTGCTCCTGGCTCCTCTCCGGTGTCTGTTATGATAGCACGCGATATATCTGCTGAGATTTTACACCTCGGATGGATGCACCCGAGCTCCCTTGGCTGCTCTCTGTACTCGTTCTGTGATTACACCATTACACGTTTGCATTGCCAGGAAACATCAAAAAGGTATTGAAGCAGCCGAGCGTATCACACGCCAGTATGGCGCGGCCGAGGTCGAGCACTATCGATCGCTAATGCAATTTAACTGAGGGTGATTTCATCAAGCGGCAAAAACGCACGGGATTCAACTTAATGTAACGCAAAGGAGATTAATCAATTAAAAGAAAGTGTACGAGGCGTTCCATCATCCTGCCTCGATGATCTTCTTCTTCCTTTTTTCTTTGGAGACTTTGGAGCGCGGTCGTCGATTGAGACATGTCCGTCCATCACAGATCTCCCGATGCAGGAGTTTCGTCTTGCAGCTCGGTGGTCAAACTGGAGGACTTGTCTCAATCGAGCTTCACCAACAAAAATTTAGGAAGAATATCCTACCGTCTTCATGCGATATCTTCCGAGCCAACGTGGCCCTGCAAATTCTTAACAATTGATACTAAATTCCACACCAAGTTCAGAGTTTGGAGCCGCGTTAGAGTACTTCCTGTTTCATTCATGACCGCACTGTCCTCATATTATTTTCTCCCAACTACTTTGTGTAACTTCTTATGAGGACAGTCGGGTATTATTCTCCTCCCGAACTACTTCCTGTTTGAAGACCTATTTCCTTTATAAGCATTAATTACAAGACCATAGTGTTACAGTACTGGTCTCGAGAGGGTCAACAAAATTGAAAAGTTTTCCAATTGAAATCATTAAATTCTTACAAGAAACAAGAGTCTACAGATGTTTATATCTGACTCGACATACAGCTGTGGGCAGGCACGGTGGCTTAGTGGTTAGCAACATTGCCCCGCACCTCTGGGGTTGGGGGTTTGATTCCCACCTCTGCCCTGTGTGTGAGGAGTTTGCATGTTCTTCCTGTGCTTCAGGGAGGAAACCCCAGGTACTCCGGTTTCCTCCCCCAGTCCAAAGACATGCATGGTACACTGATTGGCATTTCCAAAGTGTTCATAGTGTATGAATGGATGTGTGATTGTGCCCTGCGATGGATTGGCACCCCGTCCAGGGTGTACCCCAGCTAGTGCCCAGAGTCTCCTGAGATAGGCTCCAGGCTCCCTGGGGATGCATGGATGATGGATGGAGAATTTTGTTTATAAGTTAAATTTCTATAGAAAATATAAATTTTTGCCTTTTATTTATTTATTTTTTGCTTTTTAACTAGTAATAAAGAAATGTTTACTCTTGAGTATTCATGATAATTTTAATATATATATATATATATATATATATATATATATATATATATATATATATATATATATATATAGTTGGAATTATTCTTTATTAATATGGTTTTCTATCTTCTTAGTTTTTCTTATTTACTTCATTTTTGAAATTTTGTTTACTTTTTGGAGGTTTTGTTCATTTAAAAAAAAACAACAACAACTAAGTATTAAAGAAATGTTTAGGATTCTGAGATTCAATGCAGAATTGTTTTTATATTAATATATATATATCATCAGCTTCCTACGGTTCCTACCGGTTTAGTGGTCATCAGTTTCCTACGTCTTCGTTTGTGCATAAAATTGGCAATACAGATGTGCGAGGTTATGCCACGGAATATTCATTTCCAGCTGTTTTTATGACGACTGGAATTTCTCTTCATGGTGTTGAATGCAGCGGTGGTGAAGAAAGAGGGAAAACGCGTGATGTATACAGTCTCTTACTGAGAGTTTTCTTTAAATCCATCCGCTGGCGTCTGAAAACAGAATTTTCATGTTTTTCAGAGTTTTTATTAAAGAATTTCAGGAGCTTCAGAAGCACCAGAAAAGCTTTAGGACTCTGGACGAGTCGCTCGCTGAACATGAATTATGAATAAAATATCTGCTGCAGAGAAAAGCTGCTGTAATCATATCATAAACACATCAGGCTGTGTGCATCAGTAAATCAGCACGTGAGCCGTAAATGCTAAATAACGTTACCGTTACACGAGTTATGAGTCGGTACGGGACAGGATTAAACACGAAACCTTTCATTTTAATATCGCTAACAGCTCCGTGTTCATGTGAGAGATCAGAGCAGCTCCAGCGCAAACGTCCAATATTTTCCTTTTAATTCGATTCAAGTTAGCATTAAAGCATTTTAAACCGGATTCAGTGTGTATGCAGATGTACTACCACACCAGGCTTTATCGCGACAATGTTTAGTTATTCAGCATGTATAGAATATGCGACAGTTAAGCTAGCTAATGTAGCATGTAGCTACATATAATTTAGTATTAGGAATGTGAAATTAGTCACTAAAAACAAAACACCAATAACCCAGCAAAGAAAAGACCAAAACAAGTCCCTGCTTATCCGAGGAACTGAGCAACACTGCGGTTATCGATCAAATCTGAATCTAGAGGCTTTCAGTCAATAAAATTACGAGAACATCCCGAGCACAGACGAATCATTCGTCCAGACAGAGCTGAGCTGAACTGTGGCGGCACCAATCAGGAGGATCTGCGGATCATTTTTAGGGCATTAACTTGGTAAATTAGTCTGAGAGAAGAGCTTCTGCAGGAGCAAAGCCTGATTTATCACGCCGTGGCAGGATCCGGACCTGCATTAATTCCGCCAGACTGTTGCCAAGTGTGAATAGGTACATAAATATTTGCAGGGGTTGCCCTCGTGACATTTTGTACTTCTAAAACCCAGGAATGCAGGATTTATATTGCTTAATGACTCCTGCTGCAATCAGAAGTCCCGTCTCAACCCGAGAGCCGAGTTGCCGTAGATCTTCGTCGCACTCCTCTTCCTCCTTGGACGTGCGAGACTCTGGAGAACGATCGATGGATTAAAAAAAAAAAAGTTCTCGGGTCTTATTTATGTTTTCCTGACGTTCAGAGTTCATATCTGCACATAGATCTGGAGCTGCAGCTTGGTGCAGTTATGAACCCTGCTGCAGATCTGTTTTCTAAACAGGAGTGTAAGTGCTCACTGGGGGATCTTCAATTAGCCTGGCGAGTCGGGAAGCAGACGAGACACGAGGCGCTAATGTAGAATTAATGCTGGTGATAACGCTCTCGCTGCGCCTGTTGGTTTTTACGCAGTTAAACAGGTTTGGCCCCGAGGCGTGCGGGCGGGATGTTAATGCATCAGAAGTGTCATAATAACGACGTTACAGGTTTGTAAACCGTAATTATAGCGCTCACTCCGTCATCCTGATGGAAATAGATGGTCGTTTTTATGGGAGAGGAAACTAATCTGGAAATGCCTCGGAAAGACGTGCCAGGTGATTGATGTCACGAGAATATTTCGCCAACCAGCAAACCAGCTTCTGATCACTTCACGTAGGGAAAATAATAATAAAACCAGCACCTTGTCCGGTCCGGTCTGGTCCGGTCCGGCCCGGTCCTGATTGCCCGCTGTTGCGATGAATAAACGAGACCCCAGAAAGAGTCATCACAGATTCACACTGTGGCTTTGCTTTATGTCTCCTTTGGTGTTTTGTGAGTACGTCATTTATCATAAGCAGTTTTGGCGCAACTTCCAGAGCAATCTTTAAAAGTGTCTGTTAATCAAAAAAAAAAAAAAAAAGCGTGAGAGAGAAGAGGGACAACGATTAAAAATCGAGGAGGCCGAGACGACTGGCTATGATTATGAATGAGCGCGTCCGCGAGGAAAGCGAGCACCAATCGGGCTTTTCGTTTTGCTCCCGCTGGCTTAACGGTCGTCCGCGGCTTCCCTCCACTTCCCTGACAAGGACACGTGGTGATTTACTCGCAGCGAAATCAGCACTGCAATCTTTTCCAAAGACACCGGACGGGTCTGTTTGTGTAGCCTAATGTTCTCTCGGCTCTGCACCGGGCTCCTGTCTGCGGGAAAAAAAAAATAATAATAATAAAATCAAAAAGAAAAGATGCATTGCACGACCGTTCGCAGCGTAACGTTTTCTTTTAACGCTGCTTAAAAACTCCAGTGTTTCACATCAATCTCCGAGCCTGGACTTCGAGATATGCCCTCGAATCGTTTGTTTTTTGCTTCTGTTTACTCGCCAGCGTGACATCCAGAGATAGAAAATGATTCTGTTCTGTTCTACCCAAGGACACAGTAACTTTAAAATTGAAAGAAAGAAAAA
>NC_071283.1:15454626-15489626 GCF_023375685.1 Ictalurus furcatus | reverse complement strand
GACAAACGCGACAGGACGTGATTCAATACATCACACTAGAAACATTATGAGCCGGTGATCGATGGATTTATCGTCCACTGCAGATTTGTAGTTAGAAACGATCCATCTCACGTCACGAGGTTTGATCCTATATGACGTTGTTTGATATCTCGGTAAAATTGCATTTCTAAACTGATTAGGATTCACGCTTTGTGCACAGCGGAACAGTCACATGACCTCCGGTGGGCTGCTGAAATCTAATTTTTGAGCAGAAAATGGTTCGTTTTTTTTTTTTCTTTTCTTTTCTTCTCATATGTAAGATTTATAGCATATCACACTCAAATAGTGTTCCATCTGAATCGGGAAAATCGATTTACAAGCACTACACCGCTAAAGTAAACTTCCAGGTTGTATGTATCTTAATATTTTTTTAAAATTTCAGAGAGCCAGGTTTCACTTTCTAATGATAATTGGTTCTAATTATTTCCTCCACTAGGATCTAATGATTTTTATGTATTTTTTTTTTTTTTTACAGTTCTATTCATTTCAACATTCTTTAAATGATTGATTTCATTACAGATCCAGAAGATTTTAATGGAGAGAATGGAAGACATGCCACTAAATAATATATATATATATATATATATATATATATATATATATATATATATATATATATATATATATATATATATATATGGTTTTTTTGTTTCTTTCCAGGCAAACAGCTTGTGCCTTAAATGCCTTAGAATTCCTGGTGAAAAGCATCAAACATGTCTAGAAGTAAGGAATAAAACACTTGTTGGAGTAAGGAGATGTTATTTAACGTTTATGGAGGGAGTCTCCAGTGCCAGAGGTAAAGCTGTAGCTTTAAGTTTTCATTACTGACCTAGACACCGTAAGTTCAGTCACATCATGAGAAACTCCCGCACCTCTCTGAAGTTCTGCTATCTTCTACGAGGTATTTGATATGACCAATGCGTTCCTTCTTCTTTTTTTTTTGCTAAGAAACTCTGGTTGATGTTTTTTTCTTTCTCTCGGTGAAATCCCAAGGGGGGAAAAAAACTCTGAAATACTAAAGATGAAGTCACGTGTAAGTAAAGCGATTTGCAGGAGGATGTAAAATGGAGTGGGAATAATTGAGAAAAGCAATTTATTTAGCTGATTTAAAGCTTCGCAGTGCATTTAATTATCCCACAATAAATAATTCCCCCAAGTTTGCTGCCATCCCATTGAGCTGGAGATGTAATTCTCTCTCTATCTCTCTTCCTCCTTTTCTACAGACCTACATCATTTCAGCTCATTTCGAGCCAAGCAGCCAATTTAACTCGGAGTTTAATCCTGTAGAGAACGTTAGCGCACTTCCACACGGAAACTCGGATTGACGGCTGCAGAAATCCAACCGAACGTGGAAAGTTAGCGTGATTGGCGGCTCTCTGAGGTGCGCCTGAGTGAGTCTGCATCGGGGCGCCTTTATTTTGGAGATAAGAGGAGCTCTTGGCCATGGGAAAAAAAATGGGGGGAAAACAATCACTTCTGAGTTACTTTTGAAATCAGCTCACATTTCATCTTTAATCTGTCGTTCATTCTCTTTTAAAATTTTTTTTTTTTATCTCCGTTTGTGCAGTGACATCCTGGATGGATAAAAATGGCAGCCAAAGCCGCTACTGCATTTAGGAGATAAAGCTAGCACTTTAGGCTTTATGCTGCTGTGTATCACAAGCGAGGCTAATATCATAAAGACTAAATGTAAACGATTTCACTTTTAACTTTAATTCTGGAATAATACCTTTCTATAAAAATCTCACAGCTTGTACATATTTTTAAACCAGACAATGGCGTTTAGTGCTTTACCCAAATGGAGCAAAGATCGAAAGAAAAACTTTTTCATGTCATTTCAATAAAATATATTGACTTTTTTTTGGCTGTTTGCCAGAATTCGGTATTTATTAGACGAATAATTGGGCTGATCCCCCATTACACAGTCCTTCCGTGATTTCGTGATCGCGGAAATTTACGCAAAATCAAGCGAACTCCACAATGTTCGGAGGAGCTTGCGATTTTTCTAAATTTACCGCAGATTTGGACCAAGATATGTCATGTGACGCAATAACAACGCGCATTCTGACAAAGCCGTCTTCGATTCACTTGCGTCGAACACCAGTACAGCTCATTTACCGGTCTCATTTACCGCCTAACATCCACGGCCAAAGAGCGTGTGGAACAATTTCGTGCGATTGAGATTTTTTTTTTTTTTAAAAAAAAAGAAACAATAAAAGCCGCAGAAACATCGAGCGTTTTTGGCCGCAACAATCACAAAAAACCCTTTGCGAAATCCTCTACGGACTGATTAGGCTTCAGATTTAAATGAAGTTTAACGCCACTGGCGGTGAAATCAAGTCACAAAATGATGATTAGCGATGAACGCCGAGCCGTACGCGTCTTATTCCTCGGTCGTACCGAATCTGGACGATAAAACCTCGCCGTGTTCTCGCATCGTCCTCGCCGGCTCGACGTAATCGACGTAAATCTTCATAATTGGTTTTGCATGTAGACACCTGACTTGATTTAGTGTGACAATCCCGGAGCTCTGATTCTCTACAGAGACACGTACAGATGCAACATTAACTCTGAATGCGTGCGTTAAATCAGAGTAGCGTCCGGCCGGAGACGACCCGCGCGTGAGGAGCGGTGAAATACGCTAACGTTCCTGAGCAACCTTCCGATTGTGATTATAACAATGACTCACACGCACTTCAGAGGATAAGATGTTCTGTCATGGTGGATGTCTTTCTTTATGACTTCTTAACCTTCTCTCTCTCTCTCAACTAGTACTGCTGCTCGAGGAGCACTAATGTACCAAATGCTGTACCAATGTTGGCTAAATTTGATCAAAAACATCTCCAAAATGACAATCTTTTGTCCCGTCTCGGTTATGGAAATGGCTGTAGTTGTGACTCTTTCTCCTGTCAGCTTACAGTCTTTTCCCGATTCCCGATGAGCCTCCAAAAAGCCTTGGTGTCTATAAAGAGACCTTGTTTCTGAACTCTATAATAAGGTCATGTATCGACGAAATACACGCGCGTCACATCTGGCTGTTTTCCCTCAGCCTGGTCTTGCTAGCATGAAGGGGTTAAGAGATGAGATTTTAATTCAGTCCAGTACTCCCAGAACCCCTTTAGCTGTTTTTCACGTACTGTGCCTCAGAACTCTGAAGAGCAGAAAGTAAAAAGAAGAAAAGAAAAATAAATAAAAAGAGAAGCGAGGACCAGCGGATAAACAGAGCACACACCTGAAAGATCCACTGTTTTATTTATGAAAGCCCTGCCTGCTGTGATGGAGACAAATTACCTTTTAACAATGTGAAATAGAATTTTGTTTACACGGCTACGGTTCCCCCTTTGCGACTTTAAATGAGATTTCTCCAAGCCCCCATTTATATTCCCCAGCATTATCGTTTCGATCTCTCAAAGCCGATCGCTCTTTAAGGGAGGAAGGGAATGGAGAAGGGACGCTCATAAAGCCAGCCATTAGAGATGCTCACGCTTATTTACAGGAAACACCTTATCACGGCTTTGAGATTATGGTGAAAGTTCTGGAGCAGAGCTTGAGCGGTGCGATTTCCAACACAAGGTTAAGGAAAAGAAAGAAAGCTGGAGTACTGAGGAAGATGAGGAATACTAATGTGAAGAATGAACGTAGGGTTGAGCTCGAATTCAGCCTGAAAATCACAAACAGACATTCTCAGGAAGACGTTCTAAGAAAATCAAAGACTTTTTCAGTCCCTTTTAACACGAAATCGAGGAAACGACACGGTATTCAGAAGAGCTTGCGATTTTGCAAAATTACCGCAGATTTTCCGCAGATTTGGGTCTAGACGCGTTCAGCCGAAGCCCTCGAACATGAGTACAGCTGAAAGGTCGCATTTACCAACAAACATCACTGCGAAAGACTGCGATTTCGCCAATTCAAGTAGCACTCTGTGAAATCCTGTACCAACTTGGTACGACATTGTAGCTAGGGGTTAAAGGTACATGCACACAGTCATTTGGAGTTTTGCCTTGGCGTGTACTCAGAAACGTATGTAAAACATCAATGTGATGCAATACTAATGTAAACAGTGGGGGCAGTATAGCACCATGTGATTAAACGCTGTAGCCTGGATTTTCTAGGTTAGTAAAAATGGTTTTGAGACGCAGTTCATGACACCAATCACGATGACAGAGGAAAGGTTTAGACACGCAGCTCATCAGTGTGTGTGACATCATTTGGAAACAAGGATGTTTTGGAGAGTTAGAGATAACCTGACTCAACCTGAGTCGACCTGACCTGACCTGACCCAGCACGTTGCAGCTCGAGGACCCAAAGTGAGTGCTCTAATTCTCTCAATGGATTCCAAACATTTTCCCACAGCCCCGTAAATTCTCCATCCCGTTATTTGGTGCTCTCCGCCGTATTTGCTATGTTAAAATGATGGATGCTGGGTCGTAAAACTTCAAGGTTTTCTGTCTCCTCGACTTGTCCTGATTTGCACTTTCTCACCATCTGCTGTGGCTTAAAAAAAAAAAAAATCTGAAGTTCTGACGGGTTTTATGACTCGTTTTGACGAGACAACCTTGGATGTTTGGCTTTTGTCAGGAATACGCAATAACAGGATCGACTGCAGGAATCGGTACAAGGAAGGATTACGAATTACGGAAAGTTCAGACTCCTAAGTAGATTATGTGACTATCTTTTCCTTTATTATTTTTTTCCGTAATAAACAGGAAGCTGAAGAATTGCGGTTGGTTGTGTGGTTAAGTGTTACGCATTGTTAGCCGTGTTTGATAAAGCGGCGCTGAGGGTAGAGCGAGGAAACACGGTCGGCTTTCTATAAATTAGATCAGAGCTGCTAGAGCGTTTAGCTGCTGCTAGAGATTCTGGCACTTTTCATCAATAAACCTGCCCAAATACCAAGTTCACTGGATATTACAAATGAACAGCTATAGGATTTCCCCAAACCTGATGTGTGTACTACACACTAAACCTGTTATATATGGAAATTTGCATCATCAACCAAGAGCACAACTCTTTGAAAGCTGTGTTGATTTCGGAAAAGGCAAATGATAAGATCCAAGATCCGAACTGGGAAAAGAATAATACGAATGTTAGCATCGCTTGCCAGATAATGGACGCGACTCTGCATTAGAGTTCAGATTCCACACTAATAAGGGGAAACTTCTCCTTTTCTAATCCGTTCTTGCCTTTCCGTCTACGCCAGACATGATTTTCCTGTCATTTTCAACTCATTTAAAATCCTACAAAGTCATTAATAAAATAATAAAACATTACGGGCTCTGCACTTGAAATCCGAGGTTGTGGAAATGTGTGTTGTGTTTATGAGGAGAGACGAGTTCCTGAGGACACAGCTTCGGCTTCAACTCCTTTCGTGTGGGGTTTTAACTTGTGGCTTAGTGTGAGAATATCCCCACACACACACACACACACACACACACACACACACACACACACACACAAATACCTCCACTAAGCGCTCTATTCCACCATCCTGTTCACTTCCATTATCGTTATGAGATTAAGATCCGTGTTTGTCAGCATGAAACTGCGACCTCAATCTGTGAAGTGCGGCTGTAAAGCACGAGGATGACTCACCTGCCATTTTATCTGCTCTGATGCATTTTTAAAAAATAAAAAGACACTTTGGGTGCGTTTATGAGTGAAATGTACAGTAATATATATGCCCCAGTAAGATAAGAGACGCTTAGTGCGTTGTTATGATACTATAATCAAAGCCATATCTTCTGAATTAGCAAAGCACCGTGTGTGTGTGTGTGTGTGTGTGTGCGTGTAAAACATGTTCCTTTCCCATTACATGCTCCTTCTTCATGACTGATTATGCTCTTGACCCTTTGTGGTCCGTCTTTTTGACCTTCTTGTCTTTCTGTCCTCACGCTGAAGGAGCTGCTCTTCTTGCTGCGCTCTCAGTCCATGCTGATGAGTCTTTCGAGGAAACGTTACACAACCTCACGACTGCGCTAGCGTCATTGGCGCAAAATTCTTTCTTTTGTCTTGTAAACTAGGGCTGGATGAGATGGACAAAAATATCACATCGCGATGTACCTGATATTCATGATGAATATAAATACAGATGGTTTGCGTCAAGATATGCAAACCACCGGTAACTGTCGAGAACAGAATGGACAGATTAGACTTTGCTAAATAAATAAATAAATAAATAAATAAAAATCTAACAAAGCCTGACCAGTTCTGATGCCAGATGAACTTGTACTAGATTTATGGGAAGAGAAGAGCATGGAGATGGAAAGGAAGGGCTCGTGAGCCACATCATCTGTCCGACATGGTGGAGGTAGTGTTATGGCATGGGCGTGTACGGCTGCCAGTGGAACTGGATCACTGGTGTTTACTGATCTAGTGACTGCTGATAGAAGGAGCAAGATGTATTCTGAAGTGTTTAGGGCTTTACTTTCTGCTCCGATTCAGTCAAACGCTGCAAAACTGATAGATCAGCGCTTCACAGTACCGATGAATAACGACCCAAAACGTTCCGCGAAAACAACCCAAGAGCTTCTTCAGGCAAAGAAATGAAAAGTACTTAAATGTCACCTGACCTCAACCCAATTGAGCATGATTTTCACTTACTGAAGACAAAACTGAAGGCAGAAACACCCACAAACAAGCAACAGCTGCAGGAGTCTGCAGTAAAGACCTGGTAAAGCATCTCAAGGCAGGAAACTCAGCATTTGGTGATGTCCATGGGTTCTGGACATTACGAAAATTGTATCGCTGTCCAAGTACTTATGGACATGACTGTATATATATATATATATTATGTAACACTGAAAAAGAGAAAAACAAGTAAATGAGCTCAGATATCTCATTCTGTGAATGTAGAGCTTGTTAGATCGAGAGGTTGTTTTTTTTTTACTCGATGCAGCACAATCCGGTTTAATAAGATGACCGGCTTTAACTCACGTCCATGCCACGTGCCATCGTTACACCTCCACCCTGAAGGGAATTGAAAATGGTAATCCTTGCATCAATGAGCTTTGAGCTGTACCATATTTTTTGCATTCCTCGCCGACTCAGACGTTAAGCAGGTGTCCGTCTTTGTGACTGGCAGCACTGACTGAGACATCGTTAGCCTTTTCTCTCTTTTTCCACCCGTCCAGCTTCCTGCTTCTTTTCCTTTTCCCAGAAGCCAGGATAATCCCTTTCTCTGCCTGCACAAAACCCCATGAACCCCGCGCCACTCATTTATCATCCTGACCATGAGACATGAGAGGAAAATGAGACAATTAGCAGCACAGACACGTCTCTCCTGCTCTTTGTGGCCTTTACGCTGCTAGCTTCTTCTACAGTTAGCACACTTGAGCATTCTGAGAGTGTAGTATTTATAGCAAGAGTCCCAATTTTCCCATTTAATCCTTTTTGGTGGACTTATCCTGAACCGTATGAATCCGCTATCGTCTCTCTGTGGAGTTTGGAGATAGAAAAACGAAACTAGACTGGATTAAGGAATACATCGTGTATTTAAAGGAGAAACATAGTGAGGTGCTGGGAAGTGGATGGAAATGTGTGCCACTGTGTGTATCTGTATTCAGATTTAAACCCGCAGTGGGTGTGGCCTAAACCGGGATGTCAGCGGTGTCGGTATGGTGTACGAATTATGGCTCGTTATTATTTTTGTTTGGACCGTCCTCCATCCTTCCCATCACTACATCCATCCATCCCATGTCTTCATACTTTCCTAATGCTCCATACTTTCCCTCACTCCATCCGTTCTTCTTATCGCTCCGTCTATCCTTCCCATCACTCCGGTCATCCTTCTCATCGCTCCATCTGTCTGTCTCAAATTTATTCTTTCTCAATGCTCCCTCTTTCCTATCTCTCCATCCATCTTTCTCTTCACTCCAACCTTCCTTCCATCACTCCATCAATCTTTATCACTCCATACATTCTTTTTATCACTACATCCCATCCTTCCCGTCTCTCCAAACATCCTTCTCATTGCTCCATCCATCTTTCTCATCGCTTCATCCATCCTTCCCATCACTTTATACTTTTCTAATGCTCCATCCTTCCCATCACTTCCTCCATCCTTTCCATCTCTCCATCCTTCCTTCTCATTCCTACATCCATCTTTCTCATAACTCTGTCCTTCATTCCCATCACTCCATCCATCTTTCCCTACACTATACTATTCCCTAATGCTCCATCCATCCTATCCATTACTCCATCCATCTTTCCTATTGCCCCATCCATCCTTTCCATCACTCCGTCCATCTTACCCATCAGTCTGTCCTTTCCATTGCTCCATCCATCATTTCTATCACACCATCCATCTCTCCCATCACTCCATCCATTCTTCCAGTTACTCAATCCATCCTTCCCATCACTCCATCCATCTTTCACTCTATTCTTTCCTATTTCTGCATCCTTTCCAGTACTTCATCCCAACCCTTTACGGGTTGCAGCTGACTGCGCTGGATCAAAGTGGGCTTGTTTTTGATAATTGCTCCCGCAGGTACATTAGATGAAAGGGTTTTGAAATTCTGATGGATCACAAACCACCCCTCACACACACACACTTGGCAGATCAATAATAATAAGCCGTGCTTGTCATCCTCGGTGCCCACTGCAGCTCATTATGTAATGATTTGGAAATTGAAGGCTGAGTTTAATGCGCACATCACCCTCTTCATATTTCATCAGTGGACAGCAGGATTTGTGGAGTAATGATTGGATGTAACCCATGTATCATCATTTCTAACCGAGACAGCCGCTGATTACAAATACTCCTATTGAATGTACTGAGGAATTGTAGATCACCTTTTCACAATGTAGCACAGGGTTCAATATTGTTTCCCATCAACTTGTATTTATTATAGCAATTTACGGAATTTATGGAATATATTTCAATTTATTTTATACAGATATACACCGAGCAGTCGTGACATTAACTCCAACTGCCTAATATTGTGCAGGTCCTCCTCTCCTTGTGCCACCAAAACAGCTCTGACCCGTCGAGGCATGGACTCCACAAGACCTCTGAAGGTCTACTGTGGTATCTGGCACCAAGATGTGAGCAGCAGATCATTTTCAAGTCCTGTTGGGGTGTACGTGGTCTGCAGCAATGTTTAGGTAGGTGGTACGTGTCAAAGTAACATCCACATGAATGCCAGGACCCGAGGTTTCCCAGCGTTAAGTTCCCCAGAGCATCACACTGCCTCCGCCAGCTCGCCTTCTTCCCATAGTGCATCCTGGTGCCATTTCTTCCCCAGGTAAACGACGCACACACACCCGGCCTCCACGTGATGTAAAAGAAAACGTGATTCATCAGTCCAGGCCAAGTTCTTCCATTGCTCCATGGTCCAGTTCTGATGCTCACATGCCCACTGTAGGAGCTTTTGGTAGTGTACAGGTCATATTGACAGTAAATGTTAAGGTAAGACTATTTATTTATTTATTTAGTGTGTATTTACTTAGTCACTACAGTCAAAACTTAATACTTAATACTTAAAAATAGAATCTTGATAAATGCTAAGTTGGACTTCACTGTCTTTGCTTTGTTTAGTTCTGCCACTTGTGTATCCTGTGGTTTAAAGTAAATAAATAAATAAATAAATAATAATAATAATAATTTTTGTTCTCATGCATGAAACCATACTGATAAGTGAAATTAGTGCTGAATAATTGCTGTATTTGATAAGAAATTAGTGCTCAGTGATGCACATTGACCTAAGAGTTATTAAAATATGGCATAGAGCACAGTCGCAGCATTATTGCCATTAATTTCCTCTACGTCTACTTCTGCAAACTGTTCAGAAGTATCAGCTCTGACGTCCACGTGGCCTTGCAGGATGTGTGAACATTCCCCGGTGTAGCGTTAGCATACGTTAGAAGATGCTACACAGGAAAAAGGACAGCTGGTTCAATTATAATTCTGCATCATTAAGCTGAGTCGCTCCCTCAGATCAATACTCATTGGCGTGTCAGAGCGAGGCAGCTCCGGAGATCCGAGGCCTCCGGGGAGACGACTCGAACGAGTGACGTGTTCCTGTCTCCTCAAGGTCATCGGCATCGAGTCTGTCTCTCCGGAGCCGCCAGATAAAGACATATCTCCCTGATCCACCCTAATGGAGGACATTAAAAAGGGCACTTACCAAAAATGCCCTCGTCGATCAATTTCCCAGCAAAATAGATTAACCGCCCCGCGACGTGACTCCTGCGGAACGATGTCGCTGCGTCGGAATCGGCACTTTCATATTCGCACATGGCTTTACAATGCACCTCTAAGACTAATAAGATATAGGAGAGCAGTAAATCGTTATAAGTGGTGGAGAAGAACAGCAGCTTCAGCCAGAGATGGCCTGTTTTTATGGAAGTCATTTGAGTCATCTATAGCTGCTCTTATAGGGATCATAATCAGACAGGAAGTCTCTCTTTTACCGATTTTTTAATTAAAGGATTGATCTCTTTCTAAACATTGGTCTCAATTTATTTTCGAAATACCTGAGGTATGTTTCTCAAAAAGAGTCAGTTCTCTTGTGTTATACAAGTTTCAGCAAACTCCAGGTCCAAACTGAGTTGAAGTAAATGTATAATTAAGCTGGGCTCCTGGCTGCGGTGAAGGTAAAGTGCGGAGATAAGCCACTGAAAATGTCAGTAGAGATCAAGTCGCCTTTAGGGAGAGACGATGAGCTGTCGACCACGAGACCTGAATTTGCAAGCGGCTCTAGAGTCTGACCTGAGCGTGAAAAGGCCAGAGAAGGACACTTAAGAGGTAGTGTGAATATAAATCCCAGATTTCTCGCTCTGTTTTTCTGTAAATATGTCATGTTCATGTCACACATGCCCTTTATCTGTTTTGAAAAGTGCAGCTTCCTGTTGCGTCTGATCTCCCCCCCCTCCCCCCCCCGCCAAAAAAAAGGGATGGGAAGGGGGCGGGGGCTGGGGGGGGTTACAGTAGGGACGTAAACCTGAGCTCTGCACTTCATCCCGGTTCCCTGAAGGCCTCTGAGGGCTGCTCCGAGGAGCTGGCACTAGATGGAGACATTAATCTAAAGACAGGACGGGTGGGGTGGAGGAGTGAAACTAATGATGCGCAGACATCATGACGCAGTGCAAAATCCATCCAGAACATTAAACATCATAATGTTACTCAAGAATTTGAAGCGATTGTCTCATGACCGTGATCAAGTCAGAACTGAGAACATTTGCGTCCTCGTTCGTGGTTTTGTGAGATGCGACATGGGGGGAGGGTTACGAAGAAATGAACAATCTTCGCAAAGACCCTTTACTAGATGGGCAAAATGGAAGTTCATCTCATTGCACGTTCGTATTAACTCAGCCGCTGCACTGTCACTGCCTAGTTCGTTAGGGCCGCTGTTGCTTGGCAACTGTGGACTTTCTCCTCCAGCTCTGCCTCGCTTGGCATGCTTTACACAACTTCTTTTTCTTTTTTTTTTCTTTTTTTTAAAAAAAAATAAAATAAAATAAAATCTGATCAAAACAAAGAGAACAAAGGACAAACATATTCACAATTCAAGAATAGTTTGAGAAAGCGATTTAGCTTGTGCTTGAGCTAATACGTTCCGCTCGGATGCTCTCGTTCAAATACGTTATCGTTTCTATGGAAGCACAGAGAGGTTTTCTTGAAGTAAAGAGAGACGTTTATTGAACATTTATGCAAGGAGTCCACAGTGTCAGCACTTTGTAACAGTCAGAGATAAAGCTGTAACTTTTCACCACAGAGGTTTCGCAATATGGCCACTTTGGACTTCATTTCCCATCAGCCTCACAGCACAGACTGCATCCAAATCACATGACCCTGTCACATGCTATTGCTCTTCTGATTACACCCACATGCTCTGTGTTAGCCTTTTGATTAGTGTTCGTATTTGAGTCCTGCTGGTTCTTTGTTTTGGTTCTTTGTGCTTCATGACATGTTCTGAACGTTGTTTTGTTTGTTCGTTTTTACTTTGTTAGCCTGTTAGAATATAAAAAAAAAAGACAAGAAGTTTACGCTTTACGGCTTCACCTTAACATGACAAGCTGCGTGTGTCACCCCCCGTCTTATTAACATCAAAAGAGAGAGGAAAAAGACAGACTGGTGAAGGAACAACAGTTTATAGCTGCTATAATGTAATCGAGAACAGGAACTGGTTTCTCAGACGTTCCACAGTGTTATATGTAACAATAAACGGATATAAACTATGACCTGTCGTTCTTTAATAGGTTTAATAAAACATAATTGTTGGCAAACTGCTGTGGTATAAGAGAAATAAAATATTTAGAGATGTGTTATTATAGGAAAACAATCAGCTTCAGCGTGGTAACAGTAACTCCATGTTCAATAAATATATCCTTAAATAATTTTTTTTTTTTTTAACCTTCTTGAAAAATCAGAATACAGAAGTCAGTAAGACTCTGCTTTAAAGACGGCTGTAAGTCATAAATTTCGAACATGTTTAACATTTACAAATGGAAATCGATTTGCTTCCTAGTGCTGAGTCCTGCTGCTGTAAATTTTCATTAGGTTCTACACACTGAAATGAAGTTTGGTTTAATAAGGCATTTCTCAGCAGCCTCACGTTCTATTAATTACACATCCGCAGATCGATTGTACATCGAGTGGTCAAACGTGCCTCCGACAACTCGGAGTGACCACCAGTGTTTGCCACCAGAGAGCAAGCGGCTTATCAGAAATCCGGCTATAGATTAAGATTTAGCCAGAGGCGACAGAGGCGAGGAAAGAACCTGTCAAGGACTCAATGGGTCACTCGTTCTCTTGTGAGGAGCACCGGATACCGTCTAAAGTCTAAAAGTCTCTGTGAAGGTTGTGCGAAAACAAAAGCACCTTTTCTGGCAGTTGTGTACGAATGCTCCAGTCCAGCAGGTGGCGTTGTTAAGATGGTAAGCTAGTTTTCACGACAACAGGAAGAAGATTGCATGCTGCAAAGTTCCCAGTGCATACACTATGGCAAAGTAGGTAAACGATCAGAACACGAGACAAAAGATGAGCTAGTTTCTTTTCTTCCTTGTTGTTATTTGAGGCAATTAAATCAATCGAGAGTTGAGGGTGATGAGATTAGCATGCTAGTGAAACATATCCGATGCTTAGAATGAATTGGTTTGGGCAATCACAAGCTTGGTAGTGTAGATGTTCATGATAGCATTGGGGATAAAATAAAGTCTCCTGCTTTCTATATATATATATATATATAGACTGCTTGTGTAACCTAATGAGGAAAAATGCCCACTCCAGTGGAGCGGCCTACCTCAGTCTCACGAAGAGAAATATTTTCCTTATGAAAGACCAACAGGTGGTAGAAAAAAACATTTCAAAAATAACAAATAGAACAAGAATGTTCTTTATTGTTTTTTGACTCCCAGAGCTGGATAGTCTACAGGACTAAAGCGCCGCTGCATTACTCTGTTTCGGGTAGAGAGGAAACGAATGCACCACTATCAGCAAGTACGCAACCAAAGTGAAAACAGACAGAGGTGTCGATGACAGAAGGTTAAACTGAAGAAATAAACGCAGAGTTTTATTATGAAACAAATCTTGGAGGTAAACGTGGTACAACAAGTGTTAATTGGCTGTTTGTTTTTTTTTGGTGTAATCTCCGTTATCCAGAGCTTCTACAGGAAGATTAGATCTGAGCCAGGAATGGTGCGAGATTAAAGTGCTCACTGGGAATCAGACCAGCGTTGCTGCTGCACATTCTCAGTCTGATTTGATTTTATTTCAGACTTGAAGACTCGCATTAATGCATTCCCAAATCCCCAGTCTTGTTTCCAGTTCTTTTACTCACAATGCTCAAGGTTTCTTTTTGTTTCTCTTCACCAAACAAGCGTTTCCAGCGATTCTCCACACTGAGTCGCAATAATCGACAATATTTCAAAGTTTTTATTTCACACACTCAATTCTCCGAATCAGTGTTAAGGCCAAGCAACCTCATGATAAATGACCAGGGACCGACTATGAGGTTTGTTTGAACTGTAATCACTTTTGCTTGCACATCTGACATGTTTCTGCAACGCGTAGTGAAAATGAACTAATTAAAACGTTCATTGATCTGAATTTATTTATATGTGAAAATAAATTCTGCCATACATAACATACATTGATATTCAGGCGACTTGAATCCTAAATATGTCGATTAAAAAAAAAAAATTGTTTCAATATGCAAATATTATGCAAATTGAAAAGGCATTCACTCAAAGCAGTCGTCAGAATAATTTTTTTTTTTAAATAAAATGTTTATTAAACTTTTAAAACACTCAAATGGTTTATTTATTCATCAGAAATTATAATGTTTACATTATATATTATTTTAATTATATTTAACGTTTTTTTTTATTTATTTATCTGTGTTTATTTAGCACATTTTAAAAAATATTCTCGCTATTTATTTCTATTGTAGATTAATTAATTAATTAATCAATTTGTATTTAGCAGATTTTTACAAATATTCTTTTCTTTCTATTTATTTCCATTCGACATTTTATTTATTTATTGGATTTTCTTTCTACTCTGTTTAATCCTATTTGACTCTTTATTTATGTAAAGAAATTATAATACAGCCCAAAACCGCCTCGCATCCCATTTTACAAATCTATTTAAAGGTAAATCTGGCAAAGAACAATGCTACTGCTGTTTGGAGTTTTCTAGTGTATTATTTTATATTCTATAATATAATATATACGGTGTGTATGTGTGTGTGTGTGTGTGTCTGTTTCTGACTTTCTGGACAGACGCCACAGCTGAATCAGTGATATCGACTGCTGTCCTGCACGGCTACAGTGCGCACTCTGTAATTTACTCTGGAGTCAGAAACATCGCCCCATAAAATAACTCTTAAATCACTTCAGCAACACCGGCAGACATTTTAGGAGTTTTAAGACAATGGTCTAACACACTGTACACTTATTAATGAAGTCCTTATCAAGTGCGTTATAGTTTATCACCGTGCCTATAATGTATTATAAGTAGTGTTCATGACACGTAGAACCACCGTTCCAATGTGTTCTCATAGACACACTGACCTCTGGCCTTAGTGTGCAGTCGGGTTTTTATCCTTTTATCTGCTAAAGTATGTCCTATGACATAAAAATAAAGGCTAATGTGTTTTACAGTCTGACGGACTGACCTGTTTATTTGTAGAAAGTGTAGACGGACGTGTGCAGCGTCCGTCACCGTCAGCCATGTTGGATTGAGAGGAGCAACACTTAATGGAGTAAAAAAGATCCGGATAATGGTGTTTAAAACGTTGGAGTGGTTTGGACATGATACACTTCTTATATATTTCCAAATCACAAAAGTGTGTGCAAGTGTGGAGACTTTACATAAAAGGTTCAAATGACCGTCACTGAACATTTATGGCGAAGTTGTGAAGATCTCTAGAATGTCTACATGCACCTTAAATATTTGGGAAATCTTCGGGGAAATTCACCAGGCTCTGTTGAGAAAATGCTTTATATTGGTCAGGGTCAGTGTATCCAGAGACAGGACTACACCCCGGATGGGAAAAGTTCAAGAATTCAGAAGCTACTTCTTCAGTAAACGCTTTATCCTGGTTGGGGTTGTAGTACATCTTGGGTCTATTCCACGAACACTGTGATGGTGATGGTGGTTGGATCCGGAGTCTATCTCAGGAATGTTGGGCGCCAGACAGGAATATGCCCTTCATATGAAACCGTTCAGGACCTGAGTAACCTCTTCTTCAGTAACTGCAAATCCTGGACAGGGATGTGGCGGATCTGGAGTCTATCCTGGAAAGCTGGGTACCAGCTGGAAATGCACCCTTGATGTAAAAGGTTCAGGATCTGAGTCACTGCTTCTTCAGTAAGCACTTTATCCTGGTTGTGGTTGTGGTGGATCTGAGGTTTGTTCTACGAACACCGGACATGAGATGTGAGTAAACCACAGAAAGGAAAAGTTCAGGATTTCAGTACCCACTTCTTCAGTAAGTGCTTTATTGTGGTGATGGTGGGTGGATCTGGAGCCTATCCCTGGAACTTTGGGCACAAATCTGGAATACACCCTTAGTGATGGGTCAGTGATGGTGATGGGTCAGTGGCGCTTTATCTGGAGCTTTTGGGAACAAGGCAGGAATACACTCTTGGTGTAAAAAGTTCAGGACATGAGCACTCACTTCATTATTAACCACTTTATCCTGGTCAGGGTTGTGCTGGATCTGTAATCTACGGCCTGGATGGGAAAACTTTAGGATGTTACTCCCAAGATGGACCGGCACTCTTCCGAAGGAAAAAGATTGTGTAAAATTGTGACAGTTCAATAGGTTCATCTGTAAATCACAAAAAGATATGGAGATTCAGATGAATTTTTCTTTCCTGCAGAATTCACAACGAGCTCGTCGGCTTGTTGCGGCCTGCCACATGCTCCCCAGCACAGATCCCCAAATGACTCGACAGAGGCGAAAAAAATGAGACTGGTTTTCTGCGTCTGAGATGCATAAATTTCAGCGTGACGTGATGTTAGCGGGTCTTGCGAGATCCCCACAGCAATTACTATCAAAAGCACTGTTTTATGTTGCTGCAGTCCACTTCCCCAGAGCGTCAGGCATGCCGCTCCTCATCACCGCAGCAATAAATCAATTTTCATCTCCACACCATCGCTGCCATTTTAGCAGTCTCCTCTCTCACTGATCACCCCCCTCCCTCCACTCCCCCCCAACACCACCACCAGCACCCCCACTCCTCTCTCTCAGACACACTCATCCTCCAAACGGACGTTAACTCCCTTTTTTGACAACGGAGACAGCCTCGCTTCGTGCCTGGCATACACACTCACTAACACACACATCAATTACTGCATCTTTATTAAAAACAAAACAAAAAATAACACCTCAGCATCGACTGCGACACCAAATATAAAGTCTCTGAAATGAGCTCGTCGCCGACACCAAGTGTTGCAATTTCAGGCCCTATTTGAAACAATCAAAACTAAGTTGAATGTAATAGTCAGGTTATTATGCATCATAGTCACGTACACACACACACACACACACACACACAATTTTTTCTGCACTTGCCTCAGCACTACCATGATAAATTGTAGCATGACCGAAGCAAATCTGCCATATATTCACTCTACTTGAAGTTCTACTAGAAGAACTTTTTTGTAGCAGTGTTCATAAGACTACATTACACGTCCATACGCTGTTCATAAGCAAAAAATAATATAACCCTATACAAACTATTTTAAATGATCAGGCAACAGCTGCTGCCTAGGTGACTGAAGTTAGGACTACTGATGTTATAGCTTGTCTGATGTTATCTGCAATGCTATTTTGTGTCTCTTTAGTCCTAAAAAAATAAAAATAAAAAAGAGGACTTTTACATAGAAGATAATATACTGTACATAGCCATGTTATTAGTGCCATGGCCTTGTTATAACCAGTGTTGGGTAAGTTGCTCAAAAAAAAAAAAAAAAAAAAAAAGGAATCCACTACAGATGAATAATTACTACTTTCAATTTGCAATTTGATTACATTACCGATTCCTGAAAAGAGAAAAAAAAATCACACCTCAGATGTGTTTTTCTCGTATTGTGAGAGTCCTCTACTGCTGTCACCTCCTCAACTGTGTTATTGAGTCATCAGAACTTTTAGCCTCGGAAAAACAGAAGTACTCTTTGTGCTGGAGGAGAACAACAGACACGGCTAATGGAAAATGAGTCACTACCGTTTTCCAATGTTGTTCTCGTCCAACACTACCATTCTGCCCACCCACTGTACCTGACTGTACAGACCTCAGCTGGCTGGCCTTACCCACTTACCACTCTCTGATGCTCAGACTCCAATCATAGGTTTTTAATCTGAGTAAAAAAAACAAAAACAAAATAGTATCCATAAATAAAAAATAAGTAGCTAATAGAATAGTTATAGAATTAATTGCTTTTTCTGGCCATGCTGTCATCTTGTAATAAAGCAAATACTTTAAATGTACTTCAGAGGCCATGTTTTTAAAGTTAGAGCAATGTTTCTTAATCCAGATTTGTGTAAAACCGTCATAATTGACTTGAAATTGTGTTTCCAAACCAATATGTAAAAAAAAAACAAAAAAAACAACAACAACAACAACAAAAAAAAAACGGCCTGGGAACTTTACTCAGGTGTCAGTTATATCTGTATGAAAGTAGAAGAGAGGACGAATAGGGTAGAAGAAAACTGATCTCTAGAGCTCATTACAAGATACACGGACATATATAAACGCTCTGCACGTTATTGTTCCTTAGACTTAGAACTTAAGTCCAAATGTAATGCTCAAGATTGCTCGCAGTTCTACTTTTAAGGTCAGTTTATAATAGGAAGGGGTGAAGTCTCAGTCATAATTTTTTAGGGGGTACCTGGGTAAGTATAGTGTGCACGCAGAACATTTCAGGTTTGAGACTTATCTTATTAATATTTTTTTTATTGGGGCTCGAAAGTTCAATTTTTTACAGTACATGGCCAATACATATAAATAATCACTTAAATTTATTTTGGGGGAAATGAAAAACAGCAGAGCATTGGGTGACTTGCGATGGAATGACCCTAATCTGAATGTGGAGCTCAGAAAATCCACGTAATAATTTTCTGGGCTACGTAACCCGACTCTAAATACCACCAACTTTTCTTTCTGTGAATATTGATATAACTTTTGGACTTAAATCACTCCTGTAAATTTTAAAGGCAGGCACTGGTCCGTTGATAAGTTTAGGACGTTGCGCTAACCAAACCCCCGACCAGCCCACATCCAGAGAATCCTATGAACTCAGCAGTATTCCCCGTAGATATCAGAAACTCTCGATTCGACTGAATGCATGATTACTGATTCATAAAAAAAAATCTCTTCTCCTTCTGTGAGACATCAATAACTGACAGCTGGAATTTAACCTTTCCCCCGCCCCACTGACTCATCAGTAAGTCATGAATAAATTCAAAAATGATAAAACGGAATGCGTCCCTGCTGATCGATCTGAGGATTCCCATTGGGTGAGGTTTTGAATGATAACGCGTGCGTGTGTACGTTATTGACCAGCACTACTGGTAGAAAATGGAGGATGTCCTTATAACTGGGAAGCTCGATCTATGCCATCCAGGATTGTAAATTAGTCCTTGGATGAAGGTTAGAAGATTGTGCTATTAAACCCCAGGGTCTGACGTACTGTAGAAAATCCTTCTAATTCCAATTATGAACTCAGCTTGCTCTATTTTCTGAAGGACTTTGATTATAAAAGCTTTTTTTTTTTCCGTTTCATTTTACTTCGACTGAATGCATGATTACCGATTCATAACAAAACTAAAATACCCTTCTCCTTCTACAAGACGTCAATAACTGACAACTGGAGTTTAGCTTTTATACGTCCCTATTGACTGGTCAATAAGTCGTAAATAATTTCAGTAACAACAAAATGAAAAGGGTTCAACCTGAGCGGCGCCGAGTCGAGCTGAAGGTTCCCACTGGGTCTTGTTTTATGAGCTGTTTTGGGTTTTTTTTTAAAGGGTAACACGTGTGAGTTATCGGACAGCGCTCCTCTTCAAATCTGCAAGTCGTCCTATTAATTGTTCGTGTTTCTAGTGACATAAAGAAGATTCATCCCCGCAGTGTCCAGACTGAAACGACCCTTTCTGCTAAAAACACTGTTTAACCTGTGTGCCTCTATAGATCTGTCACCTGGCAGATATTTACGTTTAGCTGCTAAAGTTTTGACAGCGGCTGTTTGTCTGTGCCTGATAACGTGGCACAAGACTGTCCGCAATATTTCAGCTGTCATTCATCCTGTTTGTGGCGTGTCGAGTAACACCATGTAGTAAATGTGTCCAGGGTGGAGTAATAGCGTGGTGTGTGAAACATGTTCTTACTCATTGTTCTGAACAGTCTGGAGTGTATTTTGTGGCTTTGGGAGGTACATCAGTGTCCAAAATCCAAAAGGGTTTTTATTTAATCAGTCATGGAAACCTCGATATGCAATTGACCTCAACTCAACAATGCATTATTAAACACCGAGCCAGGCCGAGTTGTTTAGCTGTTGTTGTTGTTGTTGTTGTTGTTGTTGGACCATTTGCTTTATTATAAATTCAGATTATATTCCTGAGTGATTATAATGTGGTTCAGATTTTGTTCTATTCCATTGGAATTAAGTTGGGAGAAAAGTACAAAATCTAACTTTGCCTTCTAACTCCGAACAGGAAACTTCATGTAGCTTTTTACATCCTTTCAGGCATTTACAGCAACTAATCAGTCAATACAGGATTTCACAGAGTGTAGTTTGTGAACGTTGTGGCCAGAAATGCTCGATTTTGCTGCAGATTTTTTCAAAACTTGCGACGCAATTTGCGGAGTTTCACAATGATGCTTGTTAGTAAATGAGACCTTTTAGTTGTACTCCCGTTCGATGCACGTGAAGCGAAGGAGTCTTTGGTTGAATGCGTGTTGTGATGACGTCACATGACGCGTCTTGGCCCAAATCTGTGGAAGATCTGCGGTTATTTTGAAGAAGAAAAAAAACTAAACCTGCAAGCTCTTCAGAATATTGAGCGTTTGCTTGATTTTGCGTTCTTTTCTGCGATCACTAAGCTAGTCTTTGTGATTGGTACCCTTGGAGAACCGTTACAAAGCTCTTATAGAACCCTTTTTCTAACAGCGTACCAAGTACCAACAGCTAAATGTTGAATCCTGGTGGGTTCTAGGTATTCAGAAGAACATCATTTGGAGTTTGTGCCACACACTTACTCAGTTAATACACACACTCTTAGACAAAAGGGATAATTAAGGGTTCTTAGCTTCCAAGAAGACGTCTACATATAGAGAATCACTCTACTGATGGACATCTGAAGGCATCTAGAGTCATGTTGGTTAGCAGTGCTGTAATGCATTTCTCTGTCCTCTATAAGAAATCCTTCAATAGTGTGAGGTTGAGTGAGTTTCTAGCGTGGTTATGTGTTTAATTATGTTCCTCTCTGGTGCTCTGTTGTTGATTCTCGTCACAGAAGGCACACAGATCTGCATGGTCTCAGCTCTAATGTGTGAAATGGTAGGGAAAGCGCAGCGTGTTCTCTCGGCTTTGCGGAGCACTGAGTGAAACAGATTAAACGTCTCAACGCGGCGATGATGAACGTGCGGCGCTCACCGGGCCTGACGAGTCAATCCCAGACTCCTGTCGAGGGTTTAAACGTTAGGGTCAAGCTGGATCTATCCGATGTCGTACTGTGCATGTTGGGAAGCTCTGGTTAGCCTCCATCATCTTTTTTTTTTTTTTATTTTTTTTTTTTTAATAAGTTCTCTTTTCTCTTAGTGTCTCTTCTCAAGCCAACCATCTCTTCCTGCTTTCAGCTGTTATTAAAGAAGAGTAAGATCTGATCTCTCTCTTTTTTCCTTTTCCATTTCTTTGCGCTGAGGGAATTTTCTTCTGTGCCGTAAAGTCAGAGCTCTTTTCTGAGTGAGCAAACAACAAAGAGAACGACAACGATGAAACAACAAGCTGAGAGAGAGTGAGAGAGAGAGAGAGTGCGAGAGAGAGAGCGCGAGAGAGAGCGAGAGAGAGAGGCCCTCGTTTCTTCTTCTCAGGCTTTATGCCTGGAGGATTCTCTGTAGGCCGTGTATGAAATAGCATTTTTACATTGTAGAGCTCTGACATTTCAATTACTGCAGTTTCAGTAGTAACTTCCGTCATGACAACAATGCAGCCGGCCTTGATACTAATATAATTTTATATATTTTATATTCATTTTTTAAATGTTCAACTCCATATAGTTATGAGATGAAGGCCGTGGTTTCATCCAAAGCCCCCAGGCCCTCCCCCTACAAAAAAAAAAAAATCAGCAATAGCTAAATGTTCCTCTATTCACGTCTTTAAGGTGAATCTTCTGAAAAAGACACAGTTGTCTTAAACAAGATTTGATCAAAAGGACACTTTGGTTATTATATCTATTGGCACCCTATTTAATATATACTGACCTCTACATGGGGGCAAAGCCATTATTTCAAGCCTTTCAAGCTATTTCAGATTCACTGAATGTCCCGATGCTGATTAGCCATGACACCCATGATTCTCAGAGAACAGTGAAGTCATTACGGCGGCCTGAAAGTCACTTTGGGAACGGCGATTGCATGTTTAATAGGACTGAAGGGCAGGTATTAAATTTACAGAAACCTGTTTTCACTAGTTGAAGACATTATTTTATTAATGTCATACAAATGTCATATTCTCACAAGATTGTGTCAGTAAAATATCTATTGTATGTTGAATGCTAACAGATTTTTTTTAAAAAATCACATTTACCGTTTCAAATTAATTCTGACGTTTATTTTACATTCCAACATGTCTATAATCTGTGCTTTAAACCTAGGTTATACTTTAGACACAATTACAGTATATATATCTAGCACAAGTTTCAGTTTCATTTGTATTTTTCCACGAGTTCCTCTGAGACCTGAACTGCCCATGGCTCTGGAGAACATCCAGCTCATGAAAATCTTCAGTGCAGTATACTTGAAGAATATCCCTTTCTTCTTCTTTTGGTTGTTGGATTGTTGTTTATTTATTTCATACACAGCACATGTTGGATGGACCTTCTTTATAGCACCCTTCTGAACTTATAATATATACTATACATCAATGTAGAAACCTCTATCCATATCTATGCGTACTATCCATTCCACTAGCTTCATATATATAAAAACCCAGTGCAGGTCCTCGTGTGGATGCAGCAGTGTGTTTCCTCAGCATGTTTCCTAGCAGATAGCAGCTGTAGCGAGACTAAAGCGTCTGCTAAAGCTTATCAACACGACACAGCTTTCTCATCTGCTGCAGCTCATGATCTGAGCATCATTACTGCTTTTAAGGCATGAATTCTTTCTAAATGCGCAGTGGATAGAGAATGGGGATGAAATGCAAAAACGCAAAGTGGGTTTTTTTTGTTTTGTTGTTTGTATTTTAGCAGTACGAGTCAGATCGTGCAGCAAGGGTGTGTGCTTTTTTATTAGAAGTAGGGTAATCGATCAGATTTAATCAATGATTTAAATGTCTGAATGATTTAAATTTGAATAATTTAGCACATGAGATGAAAAAAAAAAACCCCTTATTTTCTCACTCGCTCCTAATATCTCTCCGAATATAATGTCGTGGGAATCTGTTACTTTTGGTTTAATTTAAATAAGCCCTCAAAGCCCTACCGGGATGGGATTAGTTTTGTAAGGAGAAGTGGGGCAATATATTTATTACTGCAGTATCTCTGTGACTTTGGGTCTGTTATGTAAGTATTATTTTTAATGTAGTGCATGTCTCCATGTCTATAATATTACAAGGAACAGAATGAGCAGTTTTCCTTTGTCACCAAGTCGACCCGTTGGTAAAGATTGCGTATAAAGGAAAAGAGTTTTCATGCATTTGCTCCAGGAAGCCTCTTTTCCTCTTTTCTCTCTGGACAAATCCAAACGTTTAGGCTCTTCTAGGTAGGTGTGTACTGTAGGTAAGCTAATGCACAGTTCCTAGCAACCAAAGTTAGATATTGATGGAGTTGTTAGAAAAGTTTTCACAGCACTGTATATGTTTATTAAAACTTATTTCTAGACATTTTGTACTAACGCCAATCTTGAAATAGTCTTGTTTAATGTCCAGATGAATTTAATTTCTAATGTTAAGCATTTATTTCTAGAAAGAAGCAAAACTATCTGCTAACAGACTGAAGAAAGAGTGAAAAGCATCTACAAATAGTCTGAATAATCTTATATTTAAATTATAATAATCTCATAGTAAAAAAAAAAAAAATGAATTAGATCAATTTGCCCATATTCAAGATATTTCTACTATGCAATTGGTATGCTTTGCATTTGTAACAAATTTTGCAAGCCATATTGATTTTTCCTCACACTTCAATAAAACGGGCTTCGTTATGTCGAGTCAAGGGATATAAACCCAATTAATTCCAAGTTGTAACACTATAAAATGTGGGAAAGTTCAAGGGGGGGTGAATACTTATGCAACACAGTGTAAGCATGGACATTTTTAAACTGTCACCAGAGTTTTTCTCTTACTCTTACATGGAAGTGATGGAGATCTCGCTTTGCTGTAATACCTTCCTGACAGAAAATGTACCCCTGGATCACGTTACTACAAGAAATGCTGCGTAATTTTGACAGTTATTGCATTGCTAGGAGGAAATAGTGCGTAATTATGATTGATGGGCGTGAAGAGTTCCTGTACGGCCAAAGGCGGTTCCTGCTTCCCAGCTCAACTCCACACTGAGCCAAAGTATTTAACAGAATCAAGACAGCGTTTTCCGTAACAACATACCCAGCCTGTAGACATTTAATATGCGGTTATGAATTTCCACTTGTTCTAACACAATATTTGGCAACATAAAGTGATGTTTTTTTCTCATAATAACGTGATATTGATGGGATTTTTATTTTATTTCATGCATGGCAGCACAGAGCTTCCGTACATCAAAAGACACTGACCTCCGAAATGAAGATTTTTATGGATTTGTGAATGACGCCACATTTCTCAGCCTGGCAGGAGAGAGAGCGAGAGAGTTCTGTTCGGACAGGCTGAGGCGTGCGGAGGCTGCCGAGGGAGAAAATAAAACGACTGACACGAGAAACAAGACTCTCATTTCAGTGCCATGCAAAACTAATCCATCTCCCCCTCTCCTGCGCCTGTTGGGTCCCAGTATTCCACTTTTTTCTTTTTTTTTGGCTTTCTGGAAGATGGAAAAACTTCACACTTGATAAAGTTTGGTGTATTTTCTGAAAGCATTGGACTGGAGGAGAATTGGTTTCTTCTGTTGCTTTGTGAGTTGGGGAAAATGGCTTCTTGGAGAAGTGCTTCGTGTTTTTCTGAGACAAGTTTGGACGGGGATTCAGAAGAGGACAGCGATTGAGTGCCAGCTGATGAACTCTGCTGACTTCTGGAGATGGAAAAATCCAAAAACTTTCCTATTTATTAAAAAACGATATATATATATATATATATATATATATATATATATATATAATATATATATATATTTCCCCTTTCCACTGTCGAAGTCTTTCAGGCTACACAGAACTCACCGAGCTCCACCATATTGTTTTTAATGCGATTGTAGAAGAAACTTTCCTTTGTGGAGAAGTTGTCAGTTTCTCAGCCTTTTCCTGTAATATTGACAGCACAAGCTGTTCCTGCGAGCCTGAAATAGAGCAAGGTACAGGAAGTAACGATTTGTTTAAAAATCAGCTCCTTGTATAGCTGAGGTGACATTTTCCATCTAAAGGAGTGGTGTGATAAAGTGCAGTTACTGTTACTGCCTCAAAGCATTTTATACAACTTTTTTTTATTTATTTAGGAATGACAGATCATGCTTTTTTTTTTTTTTTTAGTATTCATAGTTACATTTAATGCTGTGGATCTTTTACATTATAGCAGCTGCCACCGGAGACTCCTTCCATAAATGTTAAATAAACATCTTACAGAAAACACAACCCCATCTGAACGTAGCATCTGTTTCATAACGTTCCTGGAAGGCTGCTCGGGAAGCATTCCTAATTAGACCGAAACTTTTGTGTTGAAGTTAATAAATCTCCTCGGAACATCCAGAAAACTAGCAAGTTCCCTCAGACAGAAAATGTTCTTCTGACCTAAAATCGGTTCGCTAAAACGGAGAAGAATTTGAAGTCACGATACAGAGACGGAGACGACCATAAATCATTTTCTTATAGTTCGTATAGATGCCACTGTAGTTTACTACGCGGATCTTTTTTCTTTTACTTATGAGGGGTGTAATCGTTTTAAACAGTCTTGCAACAACTGAGCCGTAAATTGGAGGAGTTTTATTTGAAATGTTTATTGAAGGAAAGTGTACAAACTGCTTTTCCAAGCATATCCACTTTTAAAATAGGCTTTGCTAAAAACAAAAACAAAATAAAAGTTTCGCAAGCCTAATCAAATTAAGGCCCCTTTCCATGCGTGTTAAATGAGCTGAAATTGCTTTGTAGCCTAAATAATGCATAAACAATTCTAATATAGCAACATTCTAATAAAGGCCATTATTGGATTAGATGTTTTCTCCTCATTTATCTCCAAACAGCTGACCATGGTTTTTTTGTTTTTGTTTTTCTCTTCTACTTCTCGTCTCATAGAGAGATTGTAGCTATATTGAGATTATAGCGCTATAATTATAAATACTTTTATTTCCGTCCTACGTTCAAAGAGAGAAGATAGCTGAGGTGGACTGCTTACCATTTCTAGCCAATTTGCTTTTTTTTATTTTTATTTTAATGATGAATATGAAATATGGGAATTAAGCTAATCAACATCCAGGGTAGTCCTATATTCCCATGCAGCTCTAATCTCAATTAAAGCACTAAAATGCAGTTTTATTACACGCTATTAAACACAATTACTGCTGTAATGGAGCAAATGCTTTGTCCAGTCTTGGTGGAAAGCTAACATCCCTGAGATTTAGCTAATCTTAACTTTGGCACTCATCTCTTCGATTCCCAGCATTTACAGCCCCATGGATCACTGATTAGCGCTAAAGCTATTCCACTTTAAATGTGCTAAATGATTCAAATGGGATCCGAGTCACGATATTTTCTCTTTTATGGCACATTTCGTGAATAATTAAGCAGTGTTTATCCCGTTTGCTTCAATGTTTTTGTTATCATCGACAATTTCACGGTATGAAATGCTCGGTAGTGTTAGTAGTATTTTAGACGATGAGAAAGACGTGAGGTAACGCTACCCAGCATAACTTATTTACTTTAAATTGGTCGAGATAAACCTTTCCAACACATCCCCATATTCAAAAGCTAAAAAACAAAACAAAACAAAACAAAAAAAACACTTGTACCTGCTGCTAAACTACACCGCCCTCCACTAATATTGGCAGCCTTGGTAAATATGAGCAAAGAAGGCTGTGAAAAACACAACCTGTGTTGTGTTTGTAATTGTTTGATATCCAACAGAGCAGAGTATTTTTGTGAATTATTTGAACAAAAGATCAAAAGGTTAAACAATGAAGACATTTTTTTCACAGCCTTCTTTGCTCAAATTTACCAAGGGTGCCAATATTAGTGGAGGGCGCTGTATTTGTCAGTCCTTTTTAGCTGAAACTGACAATTTTCCCGATTGATTTTTTGTCACTTCTCAGAGACACGTCGAACTCTCTCTTGAGTCGAATCAGCGATTTGATGACAACATAAAAGGACACACTGTTATCAAAACATCGCAACTGTTAAGACAATGCAGAGACATATTTATACAGATGTTAGACGGGGAAAAGGATATTACGTTGTTTTGATATTGCCAATGATCTACATTTGCTGATTAGCTTGTCATCCCTGCTAAAAACAACAACAGAAACTCTTATAGAATTTGTAACGGTTTATAATAGGAGTTTTATTGGTTTTAATGGAAACTGTAATGGTCCCTGTGGGTCTCTACTGGTAATTTGTTGCCTTCTATTGGTGGCGTATTATGTCTAGTGGATTCTATTAAGGACCAATAATGGTAATGGTTTTAATCATTAGCTGATGGTTTGTAATGGTATTTGTAGTGGAAACCATTCGAATTTATATTGTTGTTGTTTTTTAAAGCAGGGACGTCTCGAGCCTCATGTGATGCCGTGGGAAATAGAAAATATTTCCCTTCTGTGTTCAATGTAGATTCAAGGACAGACATATTGCTGCAGCTTGTTGAATTATGTATTCAGTATATGCCTTTTAATGGAATGTATATTAGTGCTTATTGTCCCGTTGTGCTAGATTCTGCCATGGGAAAACCCACACAGCTGCAACATAATGCCTCATCTTTATTATTTTATTTTCGTTATTTTCTTTATTTCCCTTAAGATTTTGAAGCAAATACATTTTCAGAACCAAACTGATGCTTATAATGTTCTGCATTTTCAGCAAGGTGGGTTGCCTTGATGCTACGATAAAGCCAAATACAGAGAAATTAAACAGAGAAATAATAATAGCAGGGTATTCGGTAATATTGATGAAAGGCATACACAGTTTGTTGAGGGAAATGTATACTCTACCATTCTCTGGCCAACAGAGGAGGTTCTACAATGGATAAAAATTTGTGCTGATTTCAAGACCGCCTGAGGCGAGGCAGAGTCGAGATCAACCAGTCGAGTCTGAGTCAAAACCAAAACCGATGGAGGAAAGGAACGAGTCAGGACCAGCAGTAGTGCAAGTTTGGGTCAATACTAAAATGAATGTGGGAAAGGAGGGCGTCAAGACCAACAGTACGGGAAGAAAGAGTCAAACCAGGACAAATAGTGAGGCAAGGCTAAGTCAAGGCCATAACCGAGTTATGCGTAAGAACAACAGGGGCAAGACTGAATCAAGAACAAAACTGAGTAAAGATTAAGACAAACAACACTGAATACAGAAGGGCTATTCCAGAGCAGTTGGGGATTCGGGGGGGGGGGGGTCAATAAAGGACCAGACAGAGTTGAGATCAGGTTAGACAAAGGTCAAAAATTTGTCAAGACCAACAAGTCCAAGACCGAGTCAAAACAAATAGTTTAGTAGTTTAACAGAATCATGAATAAGGCCAATGATGGGCAAGACCATGTCAACACCAAGACCAAGACCAACATGGGTGGAAGATCGAGTCAAGAATACAGACCTTGAAAAAGGCAAGATTGAATTAAGCCCAAGATAGTGTCAGGATCAAGAATAATAAAGGGTGTAAATGATTGAAGACCTAGACCACCAGTGGCAAGAGTGAGTGAAGACCAAAACCAAAACTGACACAAGTATAAAACCGAAGGAGGGTGATGCAAGACTCGGGTAAGGCCAAAAGAGAGTCAAGACCAAGTTAATACCAATGGGAGGAAGACTGATGCAAGACCAAGACCATAACAATTCGAGTTCAAGTTCAAGACAGAGAATCTGACTCAAATGATCAACTAAATTAACACGAGCTGTCTTAGAAAACCTCAATTCACTAATGCTTCCGATTGAGTCAAAATCGAGTTCAACTTCACCCAAGACCATAAATGAGCTCTTGAGTACTACATCACTACTACTGAAGATAACGATTTGGAAATACATTAAAGATCCATTCTTGTTACTTGGCACCTTTTCTAAAGCAACTGATCTTTTTTTTTTTTTTTTTTTTTTTTTTTTTAACAAAACAAACAAAGAGAAAAATGTTTTTGTGAGCTGCAGCTTGCTCTAGGATTGAAATCCGAGAGATGGATGGAAGCGAGATATCGATTGATCGTCTGTTATGAAGTGAATTGAGAGGCTCAGGATGAAAACCTTCAATATGGCACTTCATCATGGTTGTACGGTTTATGTGTAGGATCTGTGAGGAGAATGGAGACTTGAGAGTGCAGGCTAGGATTCCCAACCCTGTGGGTTTTGCTTTTTTTTTTTTCTTCAAAAGCAAACATGATTAAAAAAATGAAACATGGTTACGGATGGAGCTCTGGATAACAGCCAAGGCAATAATGTAACTAAAGCACCTCTCTGGCCTTAATAGCAGTTTTGGGAATGTGATTTGTGTATTTTAATCTGAAGCATTCTGTTAATGTCTATGTAGAGCACAGCCACTTGGTGGAGCTGCACTTCTGCTATTTAAAAAAAAAAAAAAAGCCCACACATACATACACATATACATGCATGCAATCACACACACACAAGCACACAATAATGTTTAGAAAATGTGTACCACGTCATTCCTTCTGTCTTTCATACACTGTATAATTCACTACTTTTAAGAGCAATGCAGGAGAACCACGTTTATACGTATATAAGTGGAGAACCACAAATATATACCCTGTCCATCACGGCAGAACCAAGAACTCCTTCAATCCATCTTGAAGGATGTTACAATTATATAAATGGTTTTGGGGGAATGGTAGTTCAAAAATTGCGCCTTTTTACAATTTTTTTTTTAAATTTCACAACAAGCTCTAGGGGTTCGTAAATGGGTTGGATGAAAATGTCCGCCAGTTTTTCAAAAGTTCCACAAGATGCTCTTTTTCCAGTCATTTATAATTATTAAGGACAATCATGATATGATAATTATGATTATCTGTGGTGCTTCAATATACACTCCAGCTTTACGGGTGTAGCACACCCTTACACACACTTCAGCGATGTTGAAGAGATTGGAGGCTGGAGTAAGGATATACAGGCGGATATGTGAAAGTCGTTTTGTTGTGTTGTTGATGTAAGCATACGGTCTAAATTCCCCACCAATAAAGTATAACAAATGATACATTAAAAAAATAATTAGTAATTTAAAAGCTATGGGTAAACGTTCATCAAGGAGACTTTGATAGAGAAGAATCTTATGTAGGCTGAAAGTTTTGCCATCAATCCTTTCCCTTTACATGCTATTAAGTGTTTTCACAAGCTGTAAGGCAGTTACAGTTCTTTTATAAACGCAACAGGCAATTTCATACTTCCGGGTTTGTGCTTTTTCTTCGCTTCCACTTTCAAAGTGACATTTAATGTTTGTACAGCCAGTGGTACTCACAAACACTGAGAGAGGAATGGGTACAACTAAATTACGCATTGACGCATGTTCGAGAAATGTACGCAATGCAGCTTTGCGATGGACCATCAATAAGTGAGTAACAGCAGCTCATGTAATGTCTTATTTGATGTCTCATTTGATGCATTTTCTTGTGCAAGGAAGGTAAGCAAGAAAGGGAAATAAGGAAGCACAATGAAATGAAAAGTACCGTGGACATTTCTTATTATCTTTTAATGGAAGTGAGCTGGGCCACTAAGTCAGGTTCAGAATACACGGGATATTATTTATTCATAGATTCTGCTCAGATCAGGTCTTGACCTGGTCTTGGTCTTGCCCCATTTGATCTTAGTCTTGATTCAGTCCTGCCCTCTTTGGTTTCTGTCTTGCCCCCTTTGATCTTAGTCTTGATTTAGTCCTTCCCCCTTTGGTCTTAGTCTTGACAGTCTTGCCAATCGTTCCTTTTAGTCTTGACTTGGTCCTGACCTTTGTTGGTTTTAGTCTTTACTTGGTCTTACCCCTCTGTGGTCTTGTTTTGGACTCAGTCTTGCCCCTGTCTTGGCGCACTGTTGGCCTTATACTTGATTTGATCTTGCCCAACTGGTCTTGGCTCGCCTTTGTCCAAAACTATAGGAGAAGCTCTGATCTTCCATGATTGTCCAACTTTCTGTGAAGTTCTAACTAGTGTGTAAGATGACCGGCCCATTGCTCAACACCTGGCAAATCGACATTGGTCATGCTTTCTACTTTGATACCAATAACGAGACCAATTACCTACCTGCCAAAAAGCACCATCTTAATCTACTGCACTGTTAGAGATAAAGCAACAGACTGGAATAGCAGAGATATTGCCATCATTTTCATCTCTTCACAGGTGTCAGGTGAGAATTGGAGGTCTGAATCTGAGCCAAAGCCATTTTTTTTTATATTCCCACAGAACGTGATTAGTTTATCAAGACTAAGATCTGGTTCTCTTCAGCCTTTAACACTACTGAAGCAAAGCTTGCATGGAAAAAAACCCCCCAAAAACTTGAAGGTACACAGGAATTAATGTACACATATAATGTCTTTGTTTCTGTTGACATGTTTTCCTTTCTCAGTCTTATTCACTGTTTAAATCCCTTGTTTTAAATATCCGTATAGTCTGAAGATAGCCTTGATCGTGTGTAATCATTGGTATGGTGAAGATGTGTAAGGAGATGTTTATTTAACACTTATGGAAGGAGTCTCCAGTATCAGTTGCGTATAACTGCTATAACGTAAGTGGAAACAGGTAGTAACTTTGCGGATATTAGAGGGTCATTTTAAATGGATGACACGTTTGTGTTGTTCTTTAACAAATAAACAAAACTGAATCCTTGGCAAAAAAAGAATGTCGAATAAGAAAAGTTGCTGTTAAATAAGAAAACGTTCACCCTCAGAGTGAAAAATGCATTTATTCAGAAGCTTTTTGACAGATGGAGAAACAGGCTGTATGTCTTGTTCCAATTTCTAATCAATAACAAACACTGAGAAATGCATCCTAATTGTTTTGGCACAAATGCATATGGATCCTCAGAGAACAGATATTTTAACTCCGTATTAAATGCCCAATTAGTATTGAGTAGAATTTTCTTTTTCACAGTGATTCTAGGCAAGAATGCTATAGACTTATCTGTACATTTTCTATTCGCACATATTGTATTTTAGACAAATGTTACACATCAAATCATTACATCGCATTAAACGTAGTAGACGGCGTATTGTGTGTTTGATCGAAACTTCAGATTTTTCACGCATCAGATAATTTCTTTCCTCACCAACGCCTGCCAGAGGAATTAACTCTGTCATAGCATTAAAATGCCCTTGGCCTCTTCCTCACATTTGTTTGCTGGGCTTCAGATTTTGCCATAGTGCTGAGATATATAACAGATAAAAATCTCTCTCCATTACGCTTTGTAAATGTCACCCCGGCAGTGTTCGCTCGCTTGCCTGCGTTTTCGCAGGCGTGTTAAAAGCAACCTGCTGTAAAATTGTTTTAATTACAAACCTGACAGAAAGCCAGCACTTTTTGACGAGTGTTTTTAAATAAATAAATGCCCGGAATTCAAATGAGATTGATCTTTCAGTCTGGAAAGGGCAAAAGGCGGGGAGAAAACTTTAAAAAGAAGACGGAGAAGAATTCACGTTTTGCATGCAAAGGAAGATTCTTTCCTGTTTTCGAGACAAAATACGGAAACCGAAGTCAGTGATGCTTTATAGAGAGCTACTAATTAAGCACACTTAAGCATAATGGATGCTACTCTACTTTGAAATCAGTACACAGTTAAGAATACTCATAAAAAAAAAAAAAAAAGTTTATTTCACCATCCATGGAAATGTGTTGAGCCACCACGAGTCTCCAGAATGCACCTTGGTACAGATTGTTCAAGTCTCTGGCACGGCAGCTTCCCTATCAGATCTTTATTCCATGGTGTACCGTAATTGTTCATGATTATGGTTACATATGTTAATTCATTGGTCCATGCTTTAAAATTTTGTAAGCTGTAGCTCACTTATCTAAGTGCTAGCTAGGATTCTCGAGAGAACTTTTCAGCTTTCCCCAGAGAGACAAAAAAGGACAAATAAATAAATTCAAAGACTGTGTGATCTCCAGACATCGGACAAATGAAAGGAAACCCCAACATAAAGTGTGTTAGTAATGTGTCAGGCCTTCACAAGCCACCAGAACAACTTCAATGCAACTTCAGTGTCTCCAGAGGGATGAACTTTTTTTTGGTTCTGCTAAAAAGATCTTCCGTTAGTTGGTGGTGGAGAACAAAGAAAAAATGAAAGGAAATCTCTGAAACCTTCCGTACAGAAAGCGTTCGATTGGGTTGAGATTTGGTGAGCGTGAAGGTTTTAGTGTATGCTTTGCATCATTTTCATCTTCATCACATTCAGTGATTATAGATGGGGGCAGAGTCACCAGGATGAGACCACGCCTACCAAGCTGGAAATGTTTCTTCGTAAAGATCTCAACTTTGGATTGATTTGCAAATGGACTCATTCCATGTCAGTGAAAATAAATACACAGCCCCCACACCAATTTCTTTCTTCCATTTAATTTGTCACAAGTATATATATATATATATATATATATATATATATATATATATATATATATATATATATATATATATATATATATATACTCTACATAACTGTTATGTACTTTTCAGATGTGTTAAACTGATGACTCATTTCAAGGCGACACTCTTTGCAGTCTGACAGACACTGACACGTTTATAGCTCCGGTGTAAAGTGTCATCCAACAACACCAGAACTTTCAAGTGCTCTCAGGATTTTTTATTTTTTTTAAAGATACTCTTCAAAATTAAATGACAGACGATTACCCGGCTTTAAGAGCCAGAAAAACCCCACGCTGTCCAACGTCTCAGCTTAGACGATGTCATCGGATAGTCACGCCGAAGACTTTTAAAGTGGTTTTATGACTTTGAAAAACTTTAAAAGGACACTTAAACTGATTCTATTTATCAAATTGATTTAAGAATTGATTGTTTTCTGCACTCTGAACAAACAAAATATTTCTGTAAGACATAAGCCAATCACAATTTCCTTTAAAGTCATGTTGGAGGATTGGAAATACACTTAACCGAAATATTCTGACACTTAATCAAGAAATTTTAACCCACAGAAGTGAAAACATAGCTGTTTTGGAACAATAGGCAAATTCCCACACAGTTTAGATCGTACTTCACACACTATAACTGAAAACGATAATTACGGTGTCCCACAAGGTTCGGGTTTAGGACCTTTTAATGTTCTGTTATTTAAAGCCATTAAATTCACAAACATAAGCTCTGGTTCTCACTTTTTTTTCAAGTATACTTTATGATTCATCTAGATTTATCAACACAGCTACACGAAATAAGCATTCTCATAATAATTTTGATAAACATTTAGATCTTTTTAATTCTTAATCTGATGAGACGGCTTTCTATTCGATACACCTGTTTGATTCGATTGCACTCCTGTTCCACCATGAAGGCTCCTGTAGCCCTTCAGCCTTACTCCAGTGTTACATATACATGTAAAAATGTACTCGAATAGACATGAAGTTTGCTTTTACTTTAATTGTGGTGCAGTGTCTCAAAAGACAACCCATGCATGCTGTAGTAGTACTAAAAAATGCAATAATAACTATATTTTATAGTTATTATTTCATTAGAATATTTGTTAGAACTTGGTCCTAGTTCCAGAAAAATTGCTCCTGGATCAAGCTGTATTGGTTTTTTGAATTCCTCAAAAGATACAGAAATAAAATCCCTCATTTCTGAAAAAAAAAAGCTCCTGAAAATGTTTACGGAATCCCAAACAAGTCCTGGACAAAAAAAAAAAGTTGTTAGGGCGCTAAACAAAAAGTTCCAAAGCTCCTGCAAAACTTTATGATTCAAGCACCAGAAATGGAAGAAAAAAAAAAACAGGGTTTGACTTAGTCAAGGGAAAATCTCAGCTATGGCGACAA